>NC_135970.1:10911950-11127257 GCF_053455715.1 Rhinoraja longicauda | reverse complement strand
ATCTCTGTTAGAAGGCTGTGGACTCAAAGACACAACAAAAAGACACACCTTAGCTTAACAAAGCTTGCCTTTTTTTACATTGCTGTTGGTGGAACTTAGTTGGGTACAATTTGGATGTCATGATTCCTATTGTAAATATAGTGACTACATTTCAGAAACACTTCATAGACCACAAAGTTCTTTAGATTGTCCTGAGCTAATGAAGCACTTTACACAACAACAACGGGATGGATTATCCTTGATCTGACATCTGACCCATGCGGTAGCCACCTAAAAGCAGTAAACATCTGCTCCCACCTTGATCCCAAACACCTAGAGGCCTGTGCCATGACCACCCTGACTGGAGCAGGCTATAGGCAACAGCCAGGCTCTGAGATATCCTCCACCACAGCACCTCTCCAATGGTCTTTGACCCCCCCCCCCCCCCATGCTACTAACAGCCAGAGACATTTAAAAACAGTGGGGATTTAAAAACAAATTAAAAACAGATATAAATGTGTAGACCCATTTTATTGAAGGTTGGCAACTCTATTCAAATAATTCAGATATAACAATTGTGCTTGGTGCAAAACTAAAAGAACGGAGACCAAGCGCATTCACGAGCTCAGTTCATCCAGTCCCTCAGTTCAGTCGGTTATTGAATAACTCTGGACTCAACTGTGCATCTGGGGCAGATGAGAGCTGCTTGCACTGCGTGTCTGTCTGCCACACATGTTTTGACCCTTCCTCTTTCAATCCATGTGGCAAGCTGGTGCTGTCAGCTTTGTCTGACCATAGTTAACAAGGCCACTCAATCTATTTGCGGCACACCGCAGCTGAGCACTCTCCTAGCCCCTTGGGCATCCGTGTGACTCCTGAACTATTGGAGACAGCATTAGGTCATAAGGTCATTAGGAATAGGAGTAGAATTAGGCCATTCGTCCCATCAAGTCTACTCCGCCATTCAATCATGGCTGATCTATCTCTCCCTCCTAACCCCATTCTTCTGCATTCTCCCCATAACCTCTGACACCCGTACTGATCAAGAATTACTGTTATACATCAACAGGGAAGGGGTGTGGAAAATGTTATTTATATCCACAGGAGACACAAGAGGCTGCAGATGCTGGATCCTAACCCTGTTGCTGGAATCTGGAGCAGATCTACATGAAGGGTCCTATCCTGAAACTTCGCTGCACATCTCTCTCCATTAATGGCACAGTGGCGCAGCAGTAGAACTGCTGTCTTAGTGCCAGACACCTGGGTTCAATCCTAACTATGGGTGTCTGTATGGAGTTTGTACGTTCTCCTTGTGACCGCCTGGGCTTCCTCCCACATTCCAAAGATGTCCAGGTTTGTAGGTCAATTGGCCTTTGTAAATTGTCCCTAGTGTGCAGGATAGAACCAGTGTACAGGAGGAGCGTTGGTCAGCACGGACTCGGTGTGTCGAGCGACCTTTTTCCACCCTGTATCTGTAAACTAAAAAAAAGCTGCTGATCTCTAGCTAATCATTTTTTTTTCATTTTGGTACGTGTATCCAAAGATGATCTCACGTTGTTTGGGATCCTGCTTTCTATTTTGCAGGACTTTCTCATTTACTTGAGTCACCACCTTAGAATGCTTCATGAACAGCAGTGGCTGGTACTGCAATACGTCAAAGGTCAGAACAAGTGACACACACAGTTCTTGTTCACATTCTTGTAAATACTACACTGAATTCCCTTTTTAAAAAAATTGTAGATCTAGGTCTCTCCTAGATGCTGCCTGACCTGCTGAGTTACTCCAGCATTTTGTGAAGAAGAATCAACTCAATCAGCTATCAAAAGGCTCATGTCAGCGCCAACTCCTGAACCTGTTATCCCCAACAACAGGATAAATATAGCCAATGCATGGGAACACAGTCACACCATACCAACCAGGCAATATTCTGTCATCGATGGAGCATTTCTGGGATACCTCGATCAGACAGGAATGCCCATCGCTGGGTGCTTCCTGGCAAGGCTCTGAACTGGGACATTCACCATTGAAATCAATCATTTGCCTTCTTCTTCGAGTCTGACAAATCACACAAAACATCTCTGCCGTCTGAAGAAGTATGCACCTTTGCAGTCTGAAGAAGGGTCTCACCTATTGCTTTTCTCCAGAGATGCTGTCTGACCTGCTGAGTTATTCCAGCTTTTTGTGCACATCTCTGCCTTGCCTGACGAGCAGCACTGCAGTGGACAACTTCACCATTCAGGAGCAGCGCCTTCCGCCTGCTTCTGAAGGGGAATTAGACTTGGGCAATGTGTCTTGATCTTGCCACTGGTGTCCTGGGAGTTGTTTGTTAAAAATCTGAATTCACTATCACTGTTGATACTTATGAAATGTCACCAGCATGGCGGCCGATTCTTAATAATGCGGTTCTAGGGGTTAAGGTGGACCAGGAGAGGGTGGAAAGGGAACACAGAAGCATGCACAAAAGAACGACAGTACCTCTTTTTCACAGGAAAGGGGAAGCCAGAGTGTGAGGAGAAGAAAGACTTCTTGTGGCGTCTGGTAAGGGCTTCACTGTCAGAGTGAGGGCTAGTGGGGCTGAGGGGAAGGGGTTGGAGGGAAAGGACGAGAGGAAAGAGAAGAACATAGAAGAAAAACAAAGACATTTTAGTTGGAAGCTGAAAAGCTAGACAGTGGGACATAACATCAAATGTAGGACAGGAAACAGGGATGCGCCTGAATGTTATTTGTCTGTTCCGCACCAGTAGAGTTTCAATCCTATCCACGTTCCCCATTAGACCCCCCTCCTCTGCATTGATGCGCACATTGAACAGTGAAGTACATCAAGGACTGTGAGCAGCTGACCGCATGCAAAATGCTGGCAACATGGCTCAACAAGCTCGGTGCTTATGACCAAGCACACACTGCTGATGTTTGGGGAAAGGGAAAATTCATGGTCAGCCCCATTCCAAAAGCAGAGACTGCTTGGACACAAAGCCCAGTAGATCAACATTTGAGGCTTACATAACCAGGCCCATATCTTGCAGAAGATAGTAAAATAAAGTATATTGATCTGAAACTTGAGCCAAAGGCTGTAATGCCGTTTATGATTCATTCTCGACAGCACTAGGGGAGATTAGTTTAGTTTAGTTTAGTTTAGAGATACACTGTGGAAACAGGCCCTTCGGTCCACCAGGTCTGCGCCGACCAGCGATCCCCGTTGATTAACACTATCCTACACACACTGGGGACAATTTTTACATCTACCAAGCCAATTAACCTACAAACATGTATGTCTTTGGAGTGTGGGTGGAAACTGAAGACCTCGGAGAAAACCCACGCAGGTCACAGGGAGAACGTGCAAACTCCGTACAGACAGCCCCGTAAACGGGATCGAACCCGGGTCTCCGGCGCTGCAATCGCTGTGAGGCAGCAACACTACCACTGTGCCACCGTGCCGCCACCGAGATGCCCAAACTGTGCAGACCAGTACTTGGAAAATCAACTTTGTGGACGGCCCTTTTCAGGATTTTGCAATTGTTTCTGGATGGTTTTGTGCAAACATTTCTTACACACTGACATTCCCAAATCAGGCATAAGATATTCCTCCAGCAAGCAATAATTGTGGGCATTTTTGCGTTACCTGTCATCGGGTGCCAGGTCTCGATATAGCACAACGCTGGACTGGGACATTTACCATGGAAATGACTGAATCTGACAACTCACACTAACTAACCCATTGATCCCCAGTCGTTAACTCGCCTCCAGAAATCACTCATGCCCCACGGCCTTAAACATTGTTGGTCACCTAAACTGACCCCACCGTCCCCCCACCATTCGATACTACCAGTCTCCTCGTATTCACCCACTCCACAAACCAACACTGCCGGCCTCCCCATCCTTCTTCACAAACCTTCGGCATTAAAATGAGTTGAAAACTTGCTGATCCCGAAGAATACTTTTTTTTTTTCAAATTATTGGATAATGCAACTGCTGACATTTTTGCTGAGTTTTTCATCGTCCTATTACCATTATTCTGGTGTAGAATTTCCGCAAATTATTTCAACATGAAAACTTCATCTGCAATGAGGTCGTCATCCTCACTTTTTTGAGAAACAGCAATTTTGATTTAATCGCAGATCATCTGGTTTTACTAACACCGTCTCCCTGAAACTGGGCCAACAGCTGACTATATATTTTTTGAGCTCGGTGACCTCAGACACAACCTCATAAGCGTGCTTTGGTTCCTTTCCCAATGGAAGTCTGAGTCGTAGCTTCTTGAACTTGGGATCACTCCAGACAGCTGCTGCTGAACTCTCCCACATCTCACAAGCAAAGGAAAATAGGAGGAGGCCATTTGGCCCCTCCAGCCTGCCCTGCTATTCAATATGATCATGGCTGATCTATGTTGGTCTCATCTCCTCTTCTCTGCAGGTGTCGTGGTTACCGGTGTTCAAAAATGAAGCAGATGACACGGAGAATTCTTCAAGAAGTTAAAAGCCTTTATTTGCAAAAAACGGCTGGAACAATCAGGATGTCAACCATCTGACTGCCCACTTAGTACATCGGGCAGTCTATGTTTATAGGATTATTCCAAACCTTATCTTCTTTACATTACCTCATACCCACACTCCTTTCTTCAGTCATTCATTTCTTTGCAGTCACCCGTCTGTCCCGCCACCATTAAATCCCATTCAGTAATATATCCTTATCTCAATGCTCACATCCCTTCATACTTCGCCTCCCTTATTTCCTGCTAGTCCATCCCTCACATCCATTCATCACCCCAAGGCCTATGTCTTTCCTTATCTGCCACCATTATCTTCTATTCTGGTTCATCCATCATTCCAACTCATATGTTTCTCCTCCTCGCTTCACCATTAATTATCCGCCTGAGCAGCAGTTACAGACACGTGTCAAGGGTAAGGAATGTCTAGAGCGCCTTAATTAGTTACAGAGAGGCGCCTAATGCCTAAGTAGTTACAAACCTCAAACAACAAAGTCTAATGTATAAAATAATATCGTAACAATGTCTAATGTATAAAATAATATTGTATTATGTCTAATGTATAAAATAATATCGTATTATCTCCCATACCGGTTTTCTATAATCCTCAATTCCTTGATCATTCAAACTTTCATCTACCTCCACCTTAAATATATCTTTAGATCTGGTGGCCACCTGTCTGGAATGATCCCAAGTTCAGGAAGCTGAGAGCTGTGACCCAGACGTCCATTGGGAAAAGAACCAAGAACAGGGCTCCATGAGGTTGTATCTGCAGGTGGGTTCATTAGATATATTTAAATGTTTATCTACCTCCACCTTCGGGACAGAAGATTGCCCTCGGGGCATAACATTCCAGAGATTCACAACCCTTTGAGAGAAGTAACTTCTCCACACCTCAGCTTTAAATGCACATTACTTTGTAGCTAAATCCCCGTGTTCATTACTCTGCTACGAGTGAAAATATCTACGCCTGCCCTATCAAACCTTCGGATCCTGTATGTTTGAATATGTTCATCACACATATTTCGAAACTCCAAGAAATATACACCTAAACCATCTCACATCACTTGATAGGACAACCCTCTTGTCCCAGGAACTCGCCCAGTGAATCTTTGGACTGCCTCCAATGCTACTATATTATTTTTTAGATAAGGGAAATTAAAACTGTGTATAATATTCTGGCCTCATCAATTTTCTGTACAACAGAAACAGAGTTCTAATCTTAAATTCCAGCCCCTTTGCAATAAATGACAACAAACTTTATGCCTCCTTAATTCCTTGTTGGACCTGCTAACTTCTTGTTAATCATGCACTAAAACACTTACATTTCTGGTCATTACTACATCAGGGTGGTCACCAAGTTTCACATTTGTGAACCTCTACTTTTCCTTCAGTGCTGAAGGGTAGCAGAGCAGGCATGAGCAAATTGCAAAGACTGCACATCATTACAAATGTGTAGGAAAGAACTGCAGACGCTGGTTTAAATCGAAGGCAGACACAAAATGCTGGAGTAACTCAGTGGGTCAGGCAGCATCTCTGGAGAGAAGGAATGGGTGCTGGTTTAAATCGAAGGTAGACACAAATTGCTGGAGTAACTCAGTGGGTCAGGCAGCATCTCTGGAGAGAAAGAATGTCTGGAGAAGGGTCGCGACCCAAAACGTCATCCATTCCTTCTCTCCAGAGATGCTGCCTGACCCCGCTGAGTTGCTCCAGCATTTTGTGTCTACCCTCACCTTTACATAGATCTCCCTTACAATCCAGATGCAAATGGTTGTAGCCTAGAAGGCACCACAGTCCATTTGAATAGAGAACATGCTTCCCTGAGGCACTGTTCCTCTTATCCAGATCCCTCTAACTCATTGAAAATACTCTTCCCATTATTTTAACTTAGAAACTGCAATTCCCTGTAGCTGGAAATGTACTTCTTGCACAATGTGATGTCCCTCTGAGAACTGTAGAAACAACCACGCTAGTAGGTAAAATGTTACTAAAAATTACAATGTTAATTTCTACGTGGGTTTAATGCTGTTCTGCAAACCTCACAACTTATCTCACTCTTTCTGTAACTTTCCCATACAGAATTAGGATGACCCACATTCTTTGTGTGTCCCCGATGGTATGACTTTAGATATATTGTTGCATCAGCCACTGCTGTTAGGGGTGTATTTTCTGTCTTCAAACAAATAATGTTACATTAGCAGTTCTATTCGTTTTAATTGTCAGAGTGAACACTAATACAAAGAAACCAATGGATACAGCACTAGCAATGGGTTTGAGATGGTAACGCTTGAAGATGTAGCAGGGCAATAATTGGGTGCAAATTAATTGAGAATAATGTTTAAATATAGATTAGTGATGATATCGTGCAGTGAATGTTATGGCTATGTTTGCAATCCAGAGAAATACAAGAGGTTTCAACCATTTGATCCCTATGAGAAATGACTGGAGATGTTCCTGAGAACAAAGGATATCACTGAGGTCCAGTGAGAGGATGCAGAATGAGAAATGGACCAATGCACTGAAAGACTACATTATGGGTTGGTAAGAGGCCCCAAGACCTATGATGAGATGAGTGAGTTCATTAGAACAATGGAACGTTCTTATGAGGACGTTGAAAATATCCTGAAGGGAACTTTTCAGAGTTAAGTTTAGCTCTGCAGAACCAGAAACGAGTAGAAAAGGCCTATATAGGTCATGAGTACTGACAATAGGTACACTGGATGGGTAGCACAGGCTTGATTATTGTGCGGCTAGCTAACAAGAAAATTCAGACAAAACTGTTAGGAGAGTGCTCACTACCCTCAGCAAAGAATGTTTTGTTAGCAGTTTTATTCTTCTTATTTGTCATAATGTACACAAACACAATTTTAACCAGTGTTTAATGTTACCGTTGATTTTTTTTTAAATGCAACTCAATAAAGATACAGGTGCAAGATTAGTCAAATATTTGGCAAATTGATCTAAGGCAATTGTCAATTCTTGAGTGGGTACTGGAGAGTTGTTAAGGCTTATTTATGGTGTAGATTAAATAGTTGAAAGAACTAAGGAACTAAGGAATCTGCATAGATTGATGCTTGTTTAAGTTTATAACCTTGTACAGACATGCTGGATACACGTCTCTGTAAGATTTTACGTGCTTAGTTTCATTTAACAGTTACCTGATCTACAATTTTAAAAAAAGGGAATTCAGTGTAGTATTTACAAGAATGTGAACAAGAACTGTGTGTGTCACTTGTTTTGACCTTTGACGTATTGCAGTACCAGCCACTGCTGTTCATGAAGCATTCTATGGCTTAAGTGGATGTTTTGTTAGAACTCCTTGTGTTTCCCTGAGCAGCAGCTCAAAAAGAGTCTACAACCTCAAAAAATTCTAAAAAGACAAAATTATTTCAAAACACTGGGACAACTGGTACAAAATTTGAGCCCGGAGAGTAAAGGAATAGTTAATGTTGTTTTGTCAGTGCAAGTGGCCCAGGAAAACAAATTCCCACTTGTTGGTAAGTTGGTGACTCAAGTAAATGAGAAAGTTAACAATGCTTTTATTTTAACCTGGAGGCCACCAGGACAACACCAGAGAAGAAGCAATGGGAGAAGGCAAAATTCACTATAGCATTGAAAAGGGAAGGGGATAAATACCTGACAAGTATTTAGTAAGGCTACGGGAATAACTGACGTACTCTTTCAGAGAGCTATCACAGATGGTCTCATCTGTGCGGTAAAATTCTATAATTGAATTGCGTTATTCAAAATGCTGTTTTTTAATGGTCAATTTATTATCTTTGAAGCGCACAGACTGAATACTTTTTCAATTATTATTCGCTTCAAACTTGGACTGTTTTCTCTGGAGTGTTGGAGGTTGAGGGGAGGCCAGGTAGAAGTTTATAACATTATGAGGGTAGACAGATCCGTTATCCCAGGGTGGAAATGTCAAAAACTGGAGGGCATAGTTTTAAGGCGAGAGAGGCGGAGTTTAAAGGGGACGGACAGGGCAGGTTTCTTTTACACAGCAAGCGGAGGGTGTCTGGCTGGGTGTTGGTGGTGGAGGCAGTTATGATAACGAGATTTAAGAAGCTTGTGGATGGGCACATGGGTATACAGGGAATGGAGAGATATGGATCACATGCAGGCAGAGATGAGATGATTTTAACTTGGCATCATGCTCAACACGACACGTACAGTGTGGGCTATAGGGCCTGTACCTGAGCTGCACTGTTCTAAGCTGCACTAAATGCCCACTCTGTAAGCTCTCTTAGTGACTACCAGCTCCTGAAAAAAAGAGATCAGTTCAAAGAGGAATGATTTCCTGAAATTATTCTACCACTCGTCATCAACTTACAATTCCTCCCCATCTCGAGACAAATGCTTAATTTTAATGGGGCCGCAGCTTCAAGCAAGGGGCGCATTAGGTTCTGTTTCTGAATAAGTTGCTTGCAATTAAGGCAAGGATAAAGACTTAAACTGCAGGATGAACTGCAATAAACTGCAGCTAAATTGCACACAAGACAGAAAACATTGCAGAAAAAATAATATTGATGTGCTATTAAGGGCAGTAAAAAAGTCTGGAGGTAATTTGTTTCAGTGGAGATAGGAAACAACTTCACCACAGAAATACTTTAAAAAATGTTTTATGGGCCATTTTATGTCCGTTAATGGTGGTGTTGTTTAGTGGCTAGCCGCTTCTTTCTTCAGCCTTAGAATGGATGCCGATGGTCTAGATTTCCTGGCTGCTTCAGTCCCTCTCATGTCTGATACTTGGGGAAACCACTCCTGGGAGCAGGTCCCAACCAGCCTGCTGACTGCCCTGCAGCAACTGGCCACTGGCTGACTCCGTGTCCACCACACCCATCATTTTACTCTCATGCCTGTTAACCCATTGTCCCACCATGTTCAAGTGAGAATCAGTGTAAGCAGAGTGAATGAGGTGGTACTCTGACCTAAAATATTGCAAGCCCAAAAATTGAAGTTGAGCCAAAAGTTGTGACATCCACCAAGCCTGCGAGATCACTTACATTGGGCCTTATTTATGCAACAGAGACAAAGACAAAGACTTTTTCCACTGTGCAATGAAGTTGGACCACAGCCTGTGACAAGGCCGGAGAGGGAGGCAGTATCATCCCTGCTCACGATTGAAACAGCAGCAGCTTCCCTTTATCATTTTACCAGCAACACTGCAAGTTATCTTCCAAATAAGTGACGTGATGAACAATTTCAGCAGAAGCAAATAAAATAAGACATAAGCTACAGCCCTTGCTGCAATTCTCAGATAACACCCGCTTTCAAACAAAATCCTATGTACATTCAGTGTTGAAACGTGCGTCCTGCCAACACGAGTGTAACATTGTCAGCGTCATCCAAGGAAGGCATCCAATGGAAGTTGGTTTTGGGAGAAATTCCAAGCAACTAATAATAGAAACGGCCGAGCATAGTGCTCTTTGAAACATTGTGCAGTCACCTTACCACTTTCAGCAACGCCACCTCCCACACACAGAATCTCCAAACCAATGCTGCTGACAACATCCATCCATGTAATTGTTACTTCTCTGGAGAAATACTACTTAATTAGATATGTGAGGAAATCTTGCACATCTGCAGGGAACCCCGCAGCTCTTTTACCTGGGGACAGGTGAGAGCGGCGGTGAAGAAGGGCATGGGAAGGTGAAGGTGTCAGATGAGTCGACTAAATCAGGCATTCCTGGAGAGGTTCCCACCGTCTCTGTGATGACAAGCTCGGGGTCCAGGATGTAGAGTTCATCTTGGGAAATCTCAGTCACATAGTGCAAGTGCTCCTGAAAGAGAGTGCAGGAAAAGGAATCATTCGATATCACATCTATAAAATTAAGCTTTCCATTTACACAACCCCTTTTCACAACTGCAGGGAAATCAGGGTGTCTAATCGATGCTTTGCAGCAAATGGCACTTATGCAGCTTTGTCTCTCTTGCGATATAAGGAACCGAACAGTAAAGTCCACAAACAGCAATGAATGACCAGCTAATTCATATTTATTAACTGTGGTAAATGAGACATTAATGTAGCCGAGCCCATTAGGGAAAACAATCCTTGCTCTCAGAGTCGTACAGCATGGAAACAGGTCCTGCAGCCCACACCATCCATGTTGCCCGTCACTCCCAATTCACACTAACCCAACACTACTCCCATTTTATTCTCCTCACATTCCCATGACTCCCTCCAGAGTCACCCACCTTTGAGAGGTTATTTAGCATGACCAATTAACCTACCAACCTGCACACCTCTGGAATGTGGGAGAAAACCGGGGCACTCGGAAGAAACCCATTTAGTCATCGGGAGAACGTGCAAACTCCATGCAGACAGGGAAGGATAGGTCAAGTTACCGGAGCTGTGAGGCAGCAGCTCTACCATCTGCTCCACAATGAATGCTGCTGTGGGATCCCATACATCTAACCAAAGAATAACATAAATATAGATCTCATTCCACACCACACTCAATCACTGGAGGCTTGAATTCACAACCTTCTGACTCTGATGAGGGGGAACTCCTCAAGTGCTATGGAGAACCATGCAAACTAGTGCAGATAGATTCTTGATTAGTACGGGTGTCAAGGGTTGTGGGGAGAAGGCAGGAGAATGGGGTTAGGAGGGAGAGATAGTTCAGCCAAGATTGAATGGCGGAGTAGACTTGATGGGCGGATTGGCCTAATCCGGCTTCTATCACTTATGACCTTAGGAACTTATTTCTGTTCTTAAGAGTCACTGCAGATGTTAATATAATTCAGCACATTCACTGAATGATGATGCAACATAGTAAGGAATCACTGTTGCAAATCTCTTTTGCACCCTCTCTCTGTACTTAATATCATCCTTGAAGTATGGTGTCTGATATTGAACACAATATGATTCACATCTTTGCTTGTGTATTCACACTCATTTGGCGATCAATGTCCTATTGATATTTTAGGTTGTGAGTGATACTGTATATCTACAGTCTGAGGCTCTGAAGCTTTCCTCAGCCCTTGCACTGGATGGTCACCCACCCTGCCTCGGTTTCTCTCCCTAAAACAGCCGACTTTCTCCCAGGGTTCTTATGATGTTAATCTGGATGTTGGACATCAGAACATCCTTGGTCGTTGTGATATATAATAAACCTCCCTCCATATGGCTTGGGCATCCTTTTCACTTATTGACCTATAACAGGACCACTATATAAAAAAGCAAGGGAAAGGAGTTTGATCCCATGCACTTGAAAATTGAAGGGGGGGGTCTCGACCTGAAACGTCACCCATTTCTTCTCTCCTGAGATGCTGCCTGACCCGCTGAGTTACTCCAGCATTTTGTGATTGCTGAGGCAGAGCCATTTATTTATAATAATAATAAAAAATGCTATAAAAACTTAGCAAGTTAGGCAACATCTCTGGAGAGATAAACAAAAGTTTCAGGTTCTTGATCTTTCGTCAGGCCTGAAAGGTTAACTCTGTTTTTCCGTCTTGCACAGATGCTACCTGATCTGCTGACTATTTTACAGCAAATTTATCTTTTATTGCAAATTTCCAGCAGGTTTTTTTTGTTGCTTTTATCTTGTATATATTAAGTGGGTAATAACGCTGTCACAATAAAAAGAGAAAATGCGAGGAGGTCATTCAGTATCAGTGGGACAAAAGTCAGAGAAAACAATTTAGGCCATTGAACGCTCATTAGAATTCTTTCATCGTTTCACCATTTAGATGTGTTGATAAATTGAAGAATGAATTGGGGAATTGGGGAAAGGAACTCACTGGCCGATGGCATTCCATGCAACTCACGCTGGACTTTACTGAATAGATATTAGTCAAGAGTGATTTATTGTCATATGTCCCGAAACGGAACAATGAAATTCTTTCTTGCAGCAGCACAACAGATATGTAAACATGAGATAGCCATAAAATGCTGGAATAGCTCAGCAGCACAAGCAGCCTCTCCAGAGATGCTGCCTGTCCCGCTGAGTTATTCCAGCATTTAGTGTCAGCCTTTGGTTTACACCAGCATCTGCAGTTCCTTCCTACACAGATATGTAAACATAGTACTCTGGAAACACATTGATAAAAAACGAAAAAATAAGTTCAGTATATAAAAAAAACAAACAATAAGAATGTAAAGGAACATTCTTAGTGAGTGAATTAATCTTACACCACAAATAGTGTAAGAAAATAACTGCAGATGCTGGTACAAATCGAAGGTATTTATTCACAAAATGCTGGAGTAACTCAGCAGGTCAGGCAGCATCTCAGGAGAGATGGAATGGGCGACGTTTCGGGTCGAGACCCTTCTTCAGACTAAAGACTACACCACAAATAGGTTGACCGTCAAATCATATGTTAACCATCAACCAAAAGTCAACATATTAGTCTTCATTAGATGTATATTCTTACCTGTGCTCTATCGATTCTGTAAAACCGATCAGCAGTTGTGGCTGAAAAAAAAACAGAGGTCACATAAAGGATTAGACTTCCATCAGACAATTCCTAAAGTGTGTTATATTTATGCCAATAAAAGCAAATTTGACACATTTTTCTGAAGAGTGTCTTTTATCGATTCAAATATTTTTGGAATGCCTCAATAGCCAGAAGTTGTCAGAAAATTTGCCACAAAGCACCAATTGGATAGTGACCTTTTTGGAATGTTATGTTAGTTTCAATGGTCATGGCCAGAATCATTCAACACTTCGTTCAGAAATAACAGTACATCACTTAGTGTAGTAAGTTATGATGATCTGGAATGCACTGCCTCAGAGGATAGTGGAAACAGATTAAATTATTACATTTCACAAAGGAATTAGATAAATACATTAAAAAATGAAACATTCTGCATGAAAAAGAAACAAATAAGGAAAAGGGGTGGCGTGAGATTATTTACAGCACGATATTCAGATAAAACATGGACATATATCAAATACAGGCTACTTAATTCTAAATTCTTTTGCGAGTGTTCACAGAACAATCACTGAAGGATTACTGAGGTTCACAGTGATATCCAATGATGATTGAAATGAACAAGATGTAGTTCTGCTGGCTACAACTGGTTCCTGTCTACGATGAATGGAGTATGCTCAACAATGAGGTCTGTACTTGGGAATGTGACGTTGCTTTCCTGACCTTGCTGTCTCAAATTTGCTGATAATCCTTTGTCTCCCAATATTTAGTTCTTCTTCACGTTATTGGAATTCTACAGACTGAGTAACAACTATTACCACCAATTATTTGTTAATATCCACCGAAAAGCAGGAATACCTTTTTAGGTTTTCTCCATCAGGCATAAAATGGCCCTGTTCATCAGTTGCCCATTGCAGATACAAACTATGGTGCTCTTTAGATAGCAAACAGGTGTGGTGTACACATACATATTATGCACAAAACCAAGTGTGCAAATAAACAAGGAATATAAATTCAGTAACCTTGCAGTACTTTAGCCTGTTACTTTCTAATGGAATGAAATGATATCCGGTTAGTGCAGGTAAGTGGTTTGAGATAAAAGATCAATCAATGTTGATTTTACTGAATGACAGAGCAGTGCAAGGGCTAACCAGCCTACTCCTGTTTCTGTTTCTTATGTTGTTATCGGCAGGTAGCATGTGCTGGGAAACTGATGGCACAGAGCTGTGGTCTATATCTAGCCTGTGATATCACTCCAGTTAGTGAACATCTGGAAACACAGAGCTGTAAATCCAATTTTACCTTTGAACAATTTTTTTAACGACCATCACTAGTATCGTCACATCTTTTTGTCCGAGTACATGTCGATATAAAATGCAAAAGGTGTTCAGTTTCACTGCAAGATGCAGTGAAGTAAAGCAGGCATCAGGAATTATCAACAGCAGGTATCCCAAGGGTATGCTGATGGCACGGCAGTGAAGGTTGGTGGCCCGGAGGCCTGATCCAACAGTGAAGAGATACAGTTTAGAGATACAGCGCAGAAACAGGCCCTTTCGGCCCACTGGGTCTGCGCCGACCAGCGATCCCCTCACATTAACACTGCCTTACACCCACTAGGGACAATTTTTGCATTTACCAAGCCAATTAACCTACAAACCTGTACGTCTTTGGAGTGTGGGAGGAAACCGAAGATCTCAGAGAAAACCCGCGCAGGTCACGGGGAGAACGTACAAACTCTGTACAGACGGCGCCCGTAGTCAGGATCGAACCCGGGTCTCCTGCGCTGCATTCGCTGTACGGCAACAACTCTACCGCTGCGCATGTTTAAATCCCATTAATTCAACGAATATATATATATTTTAAATACAATTACTGTTGGACCACAACATTGTTGTAAAGTTCCACCTGGTTCTCATGTGCCCTTTCGAAGAAGAAATGCATCATTTGTACCTGGCCTGGCAAACATGAGATTCAACATTGACAGCAATGTTGTTATAATGTCCTCTGAAATGCCCCTACAAGCCACTCAATTGCACCACAACCTCTACATGAAAGCAGAAAAACAATTACGTTGGACAGATCTCACAGCTTTGAACTAGCCACTGAATTTGGAAATGCCAAAGTCAGTCTCGGCCCATCAACTTCGCAAACTCGTTCTCAGGAAGATGTAGGGAACAATAGACAATAGACAATAGGTGCAGGAGTAGGCCATTCGGCCCTTCGAGCCAGCACCGCCATTCAATGCGATCATGGCTGATCACTCTCAATCAGTACCCCGTTCCTGCCTTCTCCCCATACCCCCTCACTCCGCTATCCTTAAGAGCTCTATCCAGCTCGCTCTTGAAAGCATCCAACAAACTGGCCTCCACTGCATTCTGAGGCAGAGAATTTCACACCTTCACCACTCTCTGACTGAAAAAGTTCTTCCTCATCTCTGTTCTAAATAGCCTACCCCTTATTCTTAAACTGTGGCCCCTTGTTCTGGACTCCCCCAACATTGGGAACATGTTTCCTGCCTCTAATGTGTCCAATCCCCTAATTATCTTATATGTTTCAATAAGATCCCCCCTCATCCTTCTAAATTCCAGTGTATACAAGCTTAATTGCTCCAGCCTTTCAACATACGACAGTCCCGCCATTCCGGGAATTAACCTAGTGAACCTACGCTGCACACCCTCAATAGCAAGAATATCCTTCCTCAAATTTGGAGACCAAAACTGCACACAGTACTCCAGGTGCGGTCTCACCAGGGCCCGGTACAACTGTAGAAGGACCTCTTTGCTCCTATACTCAACTCCTCTTGTTATGAAGGCCAACATTCCATTGGCTTTCTTCACTGCCTGCTGTACCTGCATGCTTCCTTTCAGCATCTACACTGGGAGCGATGCAGCAAGTCTTGGTCCCACTGATTCCGTGCAGACCTGAAGCATACATTTACACTAATCCTACACTAATTCCGTTATATTCTTTTAACATTCCCATTAACTCTCCCAGATTCTACCTACTCACTACACACTGAAAGCAATTTACAGCAGCCAACTAACCAACAACGTTGGTGATGTGGGAGGAAACAGGAACACCAGGGCTTACAGTAAATCCTTGGATTTTGCAAAATGTATGAAACCATCATGGGAGTGATATCAAACATGGACATGGAGTACAGAAGATATTTGGACAATTAACCAGAAGCTTGGTTTAAAGAGACCATCTGAAAGGAGGAGAGGTACAGGCGGAGAGGTTTAGGGAAGGATTGCCAAATCTTGGAGCCCCAGATATGATAATACAGTACAAAGGAAAATAGCCATAGAATCATCTGCGACAGACAATGACTCAAAGCAAAGAAGTGAAGGTAGGCACTGGTAGCCACTAACAGGAAGGCATCTGTTAAAAAATATGTTGAATTCAAAATGCCAAAAGCTGCAAAGAAGTTGAAAAGGATGTGGAGAGATAATTTATCAGTCACAAAGGATGCCATTTATGATTCTGATAAGGGGTATTCCAATACAATGGCAAGGCTGCAGACCAGAGGAATGTGGCACGGAACTAGGGTCTCGACCCGAAACATCACACATTTCTTCTCTCCAGAGAGGCTGCCTGTCCCGCTGAGTAACTCCAGCATTTTGTGTCTACCTTTGGTATAAAGCAGTATCTGCAATTCCTTCCTACACATTGTGAAAGGATAACTGTGGATTTAGAAAGTGAAGATACATTCAAGGACTGAGTAGAAATGGTGGCTTAAGGTTCAGCAGCAGATTTAAGAGTAGAGCAGTCAAGGATGTAGACACTGAAGGACGGTGGCAGAAGATTTCAAAGGAAGATGGATGGTATCCACCTATCACTTGCCTGATTTTGTCCTCTCTTCCAGCTTCATCCTGCCCCCACGACAATCAGTCTTTAGAAGGATCCCAACCTAAAACATCGCCTGCTCATGTCTTCAGAGATGCTGCCTGACCCACTTAGTTACTCCAGCACTTTGTGTCTTTTTTTGTAAATCAGCATCTGTGGCTCCCTGTGTCTTTTTTTAGCTGAACAAATGATCAAGGGAGAGAGGGGGACTGCTAAACCTAATCAGGGAGAAAAATGATATAGGTTTATCATTGTCACATGTACCAAGATACAGGAGTATCAGGGTGAAGAACTTGGCTGTTAGCACTAAACAAAATGTACAGCAATAGGAGAGGAGTGTCGGGTGAAGAACTTCTGTTAGCACTAAACAAAATGTATAGCAATAGGAGCACACTGCACTAGGCTTCTAAAATTCTGTCTCAATCAAAACAAAAAGATTGAAGATGGAATAAAGGTGATTGGACTGGACAAGGCAAGGTGGTAGTCAATAGACAATAGGTGCAGGAGGAGGCCATTCGGCCCTTCGAGCCAGCACCACTATTCAATGTGATCATGGCTGATCATTCTCAATCAGTACGCCGTTCCTGCCTTCTCCCCATACCCCCTGACTCCGCTATCCTTAAGAGCTCTATCCAGCTCTCTCTTTAATGCATTCAGAGAATTGGCCTCCACTGCCCTCTGAGGCAGAGAATTCCACAGATTCACAACTCTCTGACTGAAAAAGTTTTTCCTCATCTCAGTTCTAAATGGCCTACCTCTTATTCTTAAACTGTGGCCCCTTGTTCTGGACTCCCCCAACATTGGGAACATGTTTCCTGCCTCTAACGTGTCCAACCCCTTAATAATCTTATACGTTTCGATAAGATCTCCTCTCATCCTTCTAAATTCCAGTGTATACAAGCCTAGCCGCTCCAATTGGCCTCCAAGGGACATCAAGTGATGAAACCTCCAGAAACACATCCAAAGAGTTGTTAATTCTATTTTCAGGTACATATTATCTTTAATCTTTCAGTGAACCATTATTGAAATAATACAATCTCCCTTGCATGTATAAACATATAAACTCATTATTATTGCTAATCATCCAGGGCGTTGACTTCATAGTATTATGAGCTATGGCATATCCTAGATGGTGAACAAAAGGCTGTAATTTAATATTGAACTGAGACGATGCCTGCAAACCACCCACTCTTGTCCCGACTCAGCCGATGGACCATTCACACTCAGCATCTGCTACACTACAGGCAAAGTTGCTGCCGTTGTGAAGAAGTCACTCTGCACTGCGACATGCAATTATGCTGTAACGGGGCTCTGCTTTATGTTGGAGAGCAACAACTGAAAATAAAACAGGCTGAATAACTAACCAAAGAATACAAATCCATTCCCTCTATCTTCCTAAATGCTGGTTTCTCTGAGACTCCTGACTGACTTTTATAGTCTATTAAACAAGACTTTTCATCGACGTGAGGTGCCAGGGCTGCTATTCAATGCTGTAAATTAAAAGACTGCACAGGGAGATGTTTGTGACGAGATTCAGCCTGTGGAAGCTGCAGCCTTGGCAACAAAGTAAAAAATACATACACTTTTGAAGGATAATTAATGGGGTACTATAGCACTTCTGATAGAACACACAGTCACAGACTGCATTTCCTTTTGGAAATATTCATTCGCAGAGTAGTGAAAAACCACCTAGTCCTGACATTCAATAGCACTATTGCCGAGTCCTGAGGGATTAACACTGACCAGAAACCCAACTGGACCAGCCACACAATGCTGAGTGACACGAGCAGAAGAGATGCTGGGAATCTTGCAACAAGTGACTCAAAAGTGCCAAGCCTTTCCAGAATCTTTGTGACACAAAGCAGGATGAACAGCTCCCAAAGACATTCAAGAAACCACACGCGAAGAAGTCCACTTGATTGTCACTCTCTCCAATCATTCTTACCACCATTAGTGGTCCCAAGTAGTAGTTAGTACTATCTGTAAAAGGCACAGTTGTTTCCCATCCAGATTACCAGGATAGAACCTCTTATTAAAGCAAACTTTACTGCCAAGGAGAGAGGCAACAGTTGCCTTGGAATATCACCTCACACAGAATGACTTGGAAAAGCATTTGTCTTTCTTTAACCATTGTTTTGTCAAACACCTGGAATTTTTGACATAGCTGTATTGTTTGAGTACCTTCAACGAAAGCTACCTTCACCTTGCAGTGGTATGTATAGGTGGCCCAATGCCATCTCTTCAAGGGCACATATAGATGTGAAATAAACGATGGCTTCCCTGGTGACACCAATAAAATATAATTTCATTATCCCATCCCTCACCGCCTAGCAGTTTAGTTCCTGCACAGTTCAATGCAGTATTGACCTAGGAGCTCATCTTCGAACAACCAGCATCAGAGGCGCATTCCATCAAAGAAGTTAATCAGGCATCATGCAGCCGATTAGGTGGTTATCAATGATCCCATTCATCTCCACGATTGAGATCAGGAGCATCCTCCTGGTGTCTTGCCCAATATTTATCCCTCAAACGGAATCCTTGTTTATTGCTTTCTGTGGTACTTTCTCAGAAGCACCTTGGCAAACTGGAAGAGGGGGGACCAACACAAAATCCCACACCTGTGGAAATGGCCCCACACCAGAAGCGTCCATGTCACGGGGCTGGAAACTGGAAGTGTGTCCTGAGCTAATTCTGCTACCACCATCGTCTATTGTACAAGTGATGGCTCCCACTGATTGTCGCCGGACGCTTGTGCCCTTTGCAGGACGGACGATGACAGTGATGTAACATTTGAAACACGGATGATGGACATGAAAGAAGAAGAATGTAGAAATGAAGCATTTATTTTGGGGCAGAAGAGTGAGAACAAAGCAAATTAGGGATAAATGACTCAACATAATACTGCGTGAAATGGGTATTTGAACATTAATAAGATAGTACTGTACCTTCTAATTTAGGATTACATTATTTAGGATTTAGGGTTCATGAAACAAACCTCTATCGCTTTCACTTAATAGAGTGTGTGGTAACCACATATTTTAAGTAAAGGAAAGGAAATGCTTTCAGAACTCAAGCCAAGCAAATGAGAGCAAAACCTTTAAAGTGGTTACGAAGACAGGAAATGCTTTAAACTGATAGCACATTTGTCTTATAAAAATGCTTCATTCATTCGATGTAAATTGGTAACTCTGCTCTTGAGGGACTTCCGTTTTTTATGATGAAGGGAAGTACACAATGGACAATGTTCTTAGCTAAATAAATCATTGTCAACGAAAATTAATTATAGACTGCATTAATTCAAAATTTGCAGAATCTTCCTGCAGAATCAAGAAGAAACATCTGCAAAAATAATCAGCACTGCCTTCAACTGCACACATTGCTTTTTAAGTTATTTCTGTTGTCACTTTTTTCTGATGATCGGGTAACTTACATTTTGAACCTTTGATGTGCAGAACAACCACAGACCTTTTTTAATTGTGTGCGGCACGGTGGCACAGCGGTAGAGTTGCTGCCTTGCAGCGCCGGAGACCTGGGTTCGATCCAGACTACGGGTGTTGTCTGTACGGAGTTTGTACCTTCTCCCCGTGACCTGCGTGGGTTTTCTCCGAGATCTTCGGTTTCAATAGATAATAGACAATAGGTGCAGGAGTAGGCCATTCAGCCCTTCGAGCCAGCACCGCCATTCAATGCGATCATGGCTGATCACTCTCAATCAGTACCCCGTTCCTGCCTTCTCCCCATACTCCCTCACTCCGCTATCCTTAAGAGCTCTATCCAGCTCTCTCTTGAAAGCATCCAACGAACTGGCCTCCACTGCCTTCTGAGGCAGAGAATTCCACACCTTCACCAATCTCTGACTGAAAAAGTTCTTCCTCATCTCCGTTCTAAATGGCCTACCCCTTATTCTTAAACTGTGGCCCCTTGTTCTGGACTCCCCCAACATTGGGAACATGTTTCCTGCCTCTAATGTGTCCAATCCCCTAATTATCTTATATGTTTCAATAAGATCCCCCCTCATCCTTCTAAATTCCAGTGTATACAAGCCCAATCGCTCCAGCCTTTCAACATACGACAGTCCCGCCATTCCGGGAATTAACCTAGAGAACCTACGCTGCACGCCCTCCATAGCAAGAATATCCTTCCCCACATTCCAAAGATAATAGACAATAGACACAGGAGGAGGCCATTCGGCCCTTTGAGCCAGCACCGCCATTCAATGTGATCGTGGCTGATCATTCTCAATCAGTACCCCGTTCCTGCCTTCTCCCCATACCCCCTGACTCCTCTATCCTTAAGAGCTCTATCTAGCTCTCTCTTGAATGCATTCAGAGAATTGGCCTCCACTGCCATCTTAAATGTAAAAATTGTCCCGAGTGTGTGTAGGATAGTGTTAATGTGCGGGGATCGTTGGTCGGCGCGGACCCGGTGGGCCGAAAGGCCTATTTCCGCACTGTATCTCTAAACTAAACTAAATTAAACTGCCGGCATAAATGTTTTTAAACATTTGCCATCCAGCATAGGAGGTGCAGAAATGAGCTGTCGGTACTGGATTTGGTTCCTCTTACCTTCCTCACACTGACAGCTTATCTAATCTGTGCCGAGCATCAAGCACCAATTTATGCCGATCTTACATCATTCCCATTTTATTCCCACCATTTCCCAACATGGTCTCCGGATTCTACCACTCACCAAAAATCTAGAGGCCATCAACCAATTAACCTACCAAATGCACAGGTTTGGGATGTGGTGGGAAAGTGGAGTATCCAGGGGAAACCCACATGGTGGGAACGTGCAAACTCCAGACGGACAGCAGTGGAGGTCAGGATTGGAGACAGTCAGCTCTGGCAGCTGTAATTGTGTTTCCAAGCTCACAACTGTGAACTTACTTCAAAAAATACTCCCCCTCCCATTCCCAGTCTGACCTTTCTGTCATGGGCCTCCTCCAGTGCCATAGTGAGTCCCACCGGAAATTGGAGGAACAGCACCTCATATTTCGCCTGGGTAGCTTGCAGCCCAGTGGTATGAACATTGACTTCTCCAACTTTAGTTAGTTCCTCTGTCCCTCTCTTCCCCTCCCCTTCCCAGATCTCCCACTGTCTTACTGTCTCCACCTATATCCTTCCTTTATCCCGCCCCCTGACATCAGTCTGAGGAAGGGTCTCGACCCGAAACGTCGCCCATTCCTTCGCTCCTGAGATGCTGCCTGACCTGCTGAGTTACTCCAGCATTTTGTGAATAAATACCTTTGATTTGTACCAGCATCTGCAGTTATTTTCTTATATCAAAAAATACCGTATCATCTTTCGATAAAGTATTGGAAATGTTGAGGTTGCAAAAGGCTCTTCATCAATGAAAGTTTCTATTGGCTTTTAAATCAGGATCCGATGATCTTCCAAGCATCCTGAATGCCATGGGACAGGGAGAATGAGAGCGAAACCCACAGGGCAAAAGAGCTGAAAAAGTGGCAGGGATCTTTAATGAGGAAAAATCATAAAAGTGGCAGATGGCAGAAATCTGAAATCAAAACATCGCTGAAAATACTCAGCAAATCAGTCGGCGTCCGAGACTGATTCCGATTGACCTGCCAAGGGGTTCTTCGAGGAATAGGTGAGAAGATTTGTAGTGGTTAAAACTTTTCTTAAACTAGAGGGGTCCTTGGCTATTCAAAGGTTTGGTCTTTATCAGCAAAAAGCTCCTACTTCTCTGCTGCCAGTTCTTGTGTAGAAGGTCCTTTTCCACAGTTTATCAGTTACGGCAGTTATGCAGGAGAGATTTAGGAATCACATTCCGTTTTGCTTCAGTCCAGGATTTACATTGCACTTTACAGTCTGTACATGGGGACTTGGGTGCTGACCTTAGCACGATGACAATAGTACTACCCCTTTATAAGCGGACAGTTTAATTGCACTTGTGCATAACTGGGGTTGATACACCATTGCCATAATAATGGAGCAAAGCTTTATCGGGGTGCCTTCATACACTGAGAAAAGTATCAGGGCAACTCATTTATTTTTTGATGCCTTCCAATAATTAACCTTTCGTCAACATCACTAATTTAAGATTAATGTGGCCACGTATTTCATCGCTGTATGGGGGATCTTTTCATGCATGAAATGTTTGCTGAATCTCCATGATTTCTTCACTTCACAAGTATCTCATAGGGTGATAGGTGGATTGAGTAGGGCTGTGCAGGTTGCAATATAGAGTCAGTCAGAGGGTGATACAGTGTGGAAACAGGGCCTTCGGCCCAATTTGTCCACACTGGCCAACATTTCCCAGCTAAACTAGTCCCACCTGCCTGCGTTTGGTCCATATCCCTCCAAACCTGGACTGTCCACGTACCTGTCTAACTGTTTCTTAAATGTTGGGATAGTCCCAGCCTTAACTACCTCCTCTGGCTATATCCTTCCTTTGTCCCGCCCCCCTGACATCAGTCTGAAGAAGGGTCTCAACCCGAAACGTCACCCATTCCTTCTCTCCTGAGATGCTGCCTGACCTGCTGAATTACTCCAGCATTTTGTGAATAAATACCTTCGATTTGTACCAGCATCTGCAGTTATTTTCTTACACTATATATATCCTCTGGCAGCTTGCTCCATGCACCCACCACCCTTTGTGTGAAAACGTTACCCCTCAGATTCCAATTAAATCTTTTCCCCCTCACCTCAAACCTTTGCCTCTGGTCCTCAATGCACCTACTCTAGACATGAGACTCTGTGCATCTACCCAATCTATTCCTCTCATGATTTTATACACCTCTATTAAAAAAAAACTCATCCTTCTGCGCTCCAAGGAATAGAGTCCCAGCCTACTCATCTCTCCCTATAGCCCAGACCATCAGTAAATCATCTGCAGAAAGAAAAAAAAAGCTTTCTAGTTATCAGACTTTAATTTTTGTACCCAATAGATGACAGAAGTACAAGAGGTTGTGATCCTGCCAAACTACACCATGAACGTGGCAACATAGAACGCACAACGGTTGCCACCTACTCCCTTCCCCTATCACCAGCAGAAAGCGGACATTATAGTCCTTGGATCGAGCTGCTAGGTTGAGGAATAGTTAAATGCCATACCAGTAAATGCTTATTCCCCTAAATGGATAGGAACCAAGAAAGCCCAAGTGACAATCTTTCACCTTAAGATATCGACAGAAAAGCAGTCAAGTTGTCATCTTGCATTAACTGCTCTTAAAATTTCTCAGGAAACATCACATTCGATGCAAGTTGGCATCTGAGATCTATTGTTTTCCAGTCTCTGCACCAGTCAGAACTTCAGGACACTTACTGCGTGTGCAGGACGGAGCAGATGGGGGTATTTAAGGAGAAGACTCAAGGTAAATATTTTCCCACAAAAGTCTTCAGGATGACAAGATGCACTGAGGGATGGATAACCAAGGGGGGGGGGGGCTTACTAATAGCTTACACAACAGAAAGCATGAAAGAGTATAGGAGTGACAGTGAAATCAAAAGGGAAGTTTGGAATGTATGAGAAAAGATTTGGGAAAACAGATCCAGAGTCATCCAGCACAGAAACAGATTCTTCGGCCAACTTGTTCGTGCCAACCAAGATGCCCAGAGTGTTACTTTGAAGAGATGATAATATTAGGACTATAAAATCAGAAGACAGAGAGAATAAATAAGAAAGATCTATTATTAGCAGAAGAGTCAATAAATCTCTGATAGTCCCCTATTTTATGTAATTGGTGAAAAGATGAGAGGGGAGGAAGGTTTTTTTCCCACCCAGGAGACGATTGGTGTCTGGAACAGGCAGAAAAATCATCGCATTTTGGCAGTACTTTGATGTGGCTTTGAACAGCGTTGATCTGAAAGATTACAGGCCAAGTGCTGGGAGGTGGGATTGCATTGGGTCACTTTTTTCTAACTGCCACAGACTTGATGGGCCAAACGGTCTCCTTCTACGTCATGGTCTTCTACGATTGCTCAGATGTTAGTGTCCCCAAGACTCATGCCAGCAGACCTATCACCTTTAGACAAATGATTGCATAACCTTTTATTGCTCCATAACTGGAAGGATCAGCATGGACCAACATCCATCACCTTCGGATTTAATCAAACAGAGCGTACCATTACATTGCAACTTTTTCGCCCCCAAAATTGACTCTGGTCGCACTTACATTGAGCGAGTTGACTGCAATTCTCTATATATCCCTGGTGATCAGCAAGAGTGCTACATAGAAGGCGCTGGTTGCCACAAGACGATTGACCCTACCAGGAGAGCGATATTATAAACAGCAGGTGGGATGCACTCAGGCAGATGTGAACAAAGTCTGACATCTTAAGAAGCCATCACAGAGAGAATCATATTGGCCTGACATAATATTGAGGCAAATAATATTTTTAATCCATTCTTGCATGCTTTGGATCTGATCACCTTGCCCTGACACAGTACTCCCAGGTATGCTGGCCGGGAAGATAAATACTTTGATTTGGTAATGAACGTTCCTGCAATTTCAGTAATCTCTCTCAGCAACTTGTGTAGGTCTGATCTGCTGGAGAATGGAATAAATCTGCCAATTCATGGTCTGTCACATTGTTCTGTCTGGGACATATGATAATAAAGCACTCTTGACGTGGCAGAGGCTTCTTATCATTGACATAGCTTCCCAACGCAGTGTTAGACGCCTGTGAGTGGGCTGAAAGCATCCTTGCAGTGATGCAGTGACATCCCATTAACAAATCTGTCCATTGAGTTCTTTTTGTTGCAATATGGTGCCATTGCTGGAGATCGTCTTAGATTGTGAAGCCAAGGAGAAGATACCCTCATTCCCCAATAACCATGCATCGGGACTGTATCATTGTTACTATCTCAAATGAAGGGAAAGACCAAGCTTGCAGCGCACCGAGAGGAAGTTGGGCAAGACCTGAGCATTGAGTGAATAGAACCCCTCGTCATTCATGAAGAGATTGGGATTCTGAGGGGGTTCCCAGAGACCTACATGTGTATTTACCTATGGTGGGGGAAGTGAACGATGGTGGCTAATCAATGCACCCATTCATCTTCTGCTTGAAAGGAAGCAGAGAGGAAGTCACATGTTCCAGATGAGTGATCACTTCAGTTGTCTGAGGAGGTCTCTCAGGATTAAGGATCTAGTTCTGGGTTCTGAGGTAGTTTATGAGGCTAATCCGCGACCAGCAGGCTATCAGAGCTGGACCAGTGGGTGGAAATGGCTGATAGTTTGGAGATGGTGTACTCTCTTTCTGGCTGCCATTTATGTTAAGCTGCTTTGAGCTTCCAGCAAATGGACTCAAGGTACCCCAGTCAATCCCAAAAGTGCCTTCCCCTTGTTTTTGTGGTTACAAGCCAGGCTTACCCATGAGGTTTTGAGAACATTTGTGAATCATTTCTTCTAACTAGTAAACACTTGTCATGACTGAACTTGAGCACACTGTGTGTTTCAGGAATTTGGTGTTGAACATGAATGAAAGGCCTGGTGGTCAGTGGTGACTCAGCATAATTGAGCCATCAGCATTGGGGATGTTAACCCAGGAAAGGTCCCTGACATTGGTTCACTTATCCCACTAGTGGATTTGAAAGATTTTGCAGAGTTGGCGTGAGAGGAATCTCTCCACAACTGCTGTAGGTGGTCCATGATTCAGAGATGTCCAGAAGGGAAGATGTCCCAGGTGGCTTGTGGACTACGAGATATGTTCCAGATTTGAGGTCTTGATTTTCAAACAGTTTTTTCATCAAATAACCAAAGGCTCCGCAGATGCATATCAACTCTGTCATTAATTTACGGTTTTAGTGCAAGCTGGCTGCCAAGAAATGTGAAGCAGTCCATGTTTTCCAGGTTCTCATTGAAAACCTTTGCTTTCCAGATGTTTGGTATAAATTCATCATTGCGTGCACATCAATGAATGAGTCAGCAATGATTCAGAGCTTGGATATGAATATGTGCATATGCAAGCCTTGTACCACAGCCTCCAACGGCACCTCTACAGCCTTCATTGGCATCAGCTTTCTGACATGCAGCCACCACATATGAATCCCGCCACCCCCCTGCACTGAGGGAATGCCTTTCACTGAGAGGTGGTTAAGAACTGGTTGATTGAAGATCAAGAGATTCAGGGACCTGCAAGCCATTTCTAACATTCTGTCTTTATTTCCAATTTAAAACATCTACAGATGTTTTGCTTTTTCAGCGTCCCTCTTACTGTTCCAGCGCTTCTATTGTATTTTTCTCTATAGCCTCGTGTTCTCATTCTTCGTCTTCTGTTTACATCTCCTTCTATTTTATGCAGGTCATCATCGATGAACCAAACTTTAGCAGCTTGTCTCAGTTGCTGCTCCCACCACATGCAGTACAGTGTCCCTTGGTCTCCAACTTTTCACAGACTTTCCTTTTGTCCTTCAGCTTAGAGAAAGGTCCTGACCTGAAATGTGCAAGAAGGAACTGCAGATGCTGGTTTAAACTGAAGATAGACACAAAAAAGCTGGAGAACTCAGCGGGACAGGCAGCATCTTTGGAGAGAAGGAATGGGTGATGTTTCGGGTCGAGGAAATGACCCGAAACGTCACCCATTCTTTCTCTCCAGAGATGCTGCCTGTCCCGCTGAGTTACTCCAGCTTTTTGTGTCTATCCTGACCTGAAATGTCACCTATCCATTGCCTCCATAGATGCTGCCTGACCGGCAGTCACTCCAGCACTTTGCCTTTCAGTGGCATTTAAGGCCCTCTTGATTCCCAAGCCTTCCAGGTTCTTAATAAAAGCTATTAACTTAAAACATTAACCCTGTTTGTTGTTCTCCCACAGATATTATTTGACCTGCAGTGTTCTTCCAACAATTTCTGCTTTCACCTCAGAAACAGACCTGCTGCTACCTGGAACAGAGATGAGGAAAAACTTTTTCAGTCAGAGAGTTGTGAATCTGTGGAATTCTCTGCCTCAGAGGGCAGTGGAGGCCAATTCTCTGAATACATTCAAGAGAGAGCTAGATAGAGCTCTTAAGGATAGCGGAGTCAGGGGGTATGGGGAGAAAGCAGGAACGGGGTACTGATTGAGAATGATCAGCCATGATCACATTGAATGGCGGTGCTGGCTCGAAGGGCCGAATGGCCTACTCCTGCACCTATTGTCTATTGTCTAGTGTCTATTGACCAAGGTCAACCAGACCATTTGCAGAAGTAGTGATGATTGACACTGGACATGTTCATTCTGCCAATCTTAAAATACAGAATCAGTACAGCTTCCTTGGTAACGTTTACACAGAAATATATAATTTAGCTCTCTCGTCTTTACTGCCGTATAATGAAGCCATGGCTAATTTCTGACACAAAATTCTATCAATCTCCGATTCAAAGTGCCAACTGACCAAGCAATGCGTGCACTTTGCCAGAGAGAAATCCAACTTTGCAGCTCTCTGCTTACAGAAATGATTACTTGCTTCACTTCCAAAAAGCCTAAACTGCCCTCTCCGAGAGTCACTAGTTCTGACCTCCCCTACCAACTAATGGAAATAGCTTCTATCTATCCCACCATCTATCCCAAATAACCTTTGATAAAACACGAGGGAACACACACATGAATTATGCAATCTCTCTTTGTATTTTAATGCCTGCCTTCGAAGAAACATTATAGTAAATCAAACTCCATTGTGTGCTAATGCATCCTGAACTGCTCAGAGATTCTATGTGTGCTCCAACTAGAGATTTGATTAGCTGGAGAATAATTTTTGACCCTGGAGGCACAAGAGACAGCAGATGCTGGAATTGAGCAAAAAAACAAAGTGGTGGATGAACTCAACAGGCCAGGCAGCATCTGTGGAGAGAAATGGACAGATGTTGTTTTGGGTCGAGACCCTATCTCAGCTTAACATTAGACTGATGAACAGCCCCAGCCCAAATCATCATCTGTCCATTTCCCTTCACAATTGCTGCCTGGATGGCTGAGTTCTTCCAGCACTTTGTTTTTTACACAATAAAAATTGTTCTCTTGCATTCTACTCCCAACAAAAACATTTTGATTATTTTCTGTACCTGTCCAAAAATCGTGAATAACCTACTTGGACCCCAAGTCCTCCCAAGGCTTTTTAACATTTGATCATTTATCGTACTCTCAGTTCTATCCTTTTTATTAGATCCAAAGTGAATGACTTTATGTTTGCCTGCATAATACCCATTTGTCGTTGTTTTAGGCATGTACTAAATCTGGTAACATCTTTCTGCAACTCAATACTTGTATTGCATTATAGGTATTCCTTTCAAGAGTAATGCTGTCTTATAATAAGGATGGATGCTAATTTTAATGGGTTCTGCACTGCGGAATTTTGCTGACAGCTCCATCACTGGTCTATAGTGACCGAAAGCTCTGAATAAATGCCAATGGGAAAATAATAACTTTGAAGTCACAATTATGCTATGTATGAGTAACACAGATTAAAATTCACAACATTCAACATTCCTGGATTTTGTTTTTACAAGGTAAACATACGTATTTGCAGAAAGTTAGAACGTGCAGTACAATATAGAAGTTGTTTTTTTTTAGCAGTTCTCCCAAGTACTCACCGTGACTTAATCCACCTTTTAAAGAAACAAGGTAAGTATATAAAAAAGACAAAGAAGAAGTCCTGTTATACATATTTCACAAAATAGTGGATGACAGAGGAAGATCCCAGAGGGACATGTTCACCCTGCGTTGTTTTGAGGCTTTGCCACTTGTGGATCTCCAGACCCTCAAATCAACCCGAGATGTCACATGCCTCTGTAATCAATCCTCAAAACACCAGATGAAGTTAGGTAGCGAGGCAATGAGGCGTCCTCAGTTGGCTGATGATTCATATTAGTACACGAGGATGGTGGGTATGGTATGACATGACATGCTGATGTGTCACAGTCTGCTCTGAGGAAGTCCTCAGACAGAGTCTGAGAAGCCAATAGAAGCTATTGAACGCCTTGTCTGCAGACACAAGGGCAAGCAATACCAACAAGACAAAAATTCAGTTTGCACCATGCCCTTAACACTCTAATATCTTGGTCACAACAGGGTTGACATGCAGTACTTCAAGGGTTAATAAGATGAGAAAATCCTTAATGCCTGCAAACATTTGATTCAAGCAAATATAGTGGAATGAAATAAATTTCATGAACGATTGAAACACACAACAAAATATTTCACGTGCCTTCTCCTAGGGGGCTACCATGTGCTCCTACTCTTAACTCTACCTCACTTGGTTGTTCCTTTATTGCACTTTAGGGTTTTTTTTGCACTACTTCAGGTTGCACAATAATCTTTGCACCATTCTACAGTTTTGCACTTGTCATATTTATTGTTGTATTCATAGTCTGATCTTCATGTGAATGAGTAATGTCATTGCACCCTAAAGTATATGATGATAAACTGGTCTGATTCTGAACCGGCACCCTGCTAATCAGGATGCAAGATCCTCTGTTTAGGCTGAGCTTGGATTAAAACCACGATAACATAGATTTTCACTCTCAACTCATGCAACACTAAAATACATTATTTTAAAAATAGAGCTTTAGAAGAATCACTACTAAAAATTGTTAATACGGAACAGGATTAATCCACAGAATTCTGTAGGTAGGCTCCATTTTATATTCTCAGGGCAAAAACAGAAATATCCCAGAGTCTGAATTTCAAGTGTGACTAGTAAACGGTTGGACATTCAAACGCTGAATGAGAATTGGAGGACTAGTTCACATTGAGCAAAACAAGTCATACATCTTTTAATTTGTTAAATGTATGATTCAAACTACAAAGAGGATTCATGGATGTGTGATGTTTAACATGACAAATATATTTCAAATAGTTGGATACGGCCTAATGACTCTCAAGGGCCAAACATCCATGAAAACAATTGTCATCCTAAGTCCCTTAAAATATCTTCAATAAAATCAGTCTGAAGTACAAGTACCAAGTGGGCATTTGTAATTGGAGTGAAAGGTGCTGAGATCAATCAATCATTCTCAGGGTAATCCTTGCCTCCAAGTAAAATATGCCATCAACCGCTAAGAGATTCAACAGAATATGAGGTGGCCCTTTTATTTCTTCCAGCTATTCCAAAGTGACAGCACTGTAAAGACCCTACTCAGAATATTATACACAAGTCTGGTCTCTCTATCTAAGAAGGTATTTGGTGGGGACAGAGGGAGTGCAGTAAAGTTTCACCAGACTAATCGCTGGGCAAATAGTCTCCCAAGATTAGAAAAGTGAAAAGTGATCTCATTGAACAGGACAACATTTTAATGGGGTTTTACAGGGCAGATGCAATGCTAATGTTTCCCCTACTTGAACTCTTGTCTTTTTTTTTGGGTGAGATCCAGAAACGGTAGGGAGATGTCGGAGATGGTCCAAGTATATTTAAGAGCAGGATGGAAATTAGTGATGAAATTTATGAAGTCAGTGAGTTCTGCATGGGTACAAAGGGTAGCATCAATGCAGTCGTCAATGTAGCGGAGGTAGAGTTCGGGGATGGGGCCAGTGTACGCCTGGAACAGGGATTGTTCGATGTACCCTACAGAGAAGCAGGCATAGCTAGGGCCCATGCGAGTGCCCATAGCTACGCCTCGGATTTGGAGGAAGTGGGAGGAGTCAAAGGAGAAGATGTTGAGGTTAAGAACCAGCTCTGCTAGGTGGAGGAGAGTATTGGTAGATGGAGATTGGCTGGTTCTGCCGTCGAGGAAGAAATGGAGGGCTTCAAGACCATCCCGGTAGGGGTTGGAGGTGTAGAGTGACTGGAGATCCCTGGTAAAGATGAGGGAGTGGGGGCCTGGAAACTGAACGTTATTGAGGGTCTCGACCCGAAAAGTCACCCATTCCTTCTTTCCTGAGATGCTGCCTGACCCGCTGAGTTACTCCAGCACTTTGTGTCTACTTTTCCCCTAGCTGACGTGTCTCAGGCCAGAGCTCAAAGTAGGGATTGGCCGATCAATACAGAAGCGAGAAGAGAGACACAGGAGACTGATGATGTTAAAATCTGGAGCAAAAAAATCAAACTGCTGGAGGAACACAGCAGGTCGAGCAGAACCTGAGGGGTGGAACGAAACTGCTAAGTGTTTCGGGTAGAGAGACCTTGCATGAGACCTGATGCAGGATCTCGACGTGAAATATCAACAATTCTCCCCTACCCCCCCCCCCCCCCCCCCCCACAGGAGTTGCCCGACCTGCTGAATCCCTCTGGCAGTCTGCTCTTCGCTCCAGAGGGGAGAAGAAAATTCTTCCCCCAGCGGATGGTAAATCCTCTTATTGATTAGTACAAGTGTCAGGGGTTGTGGGGAGAAGGCAGGAGAATGGGGTTGAAAGGGGAAGAGAGATCAGCCATAAATGAATCATGGAGTAAACTTGATGGGCTGAATGGCCTAATTCTGCTCCTATCATTAATGAAATTATCTTTGAAATTCTCTACCCAGTGAATGAGGCAGTCACTGAATAGATGCAGGCAAGATTGTTAGATTATTTTTATATAAAGAGAAGCAACATTATAGGTATGGACACAAAAATGACAATTGTTGCAAAAGATCTGTCATGACTTTACCAAATGGTACAGCAGGCAAGAGCAGCCAAATGATCTTGTTTGCTTTTACATTCTCATGTTATGGTCTGAGCAAGACAAACTTCGAAGCAAGGATATTATGGGTTCATAATAGGGATGTTTCAAAACACAATATTCAGGCAGGTTCTGGGCGGGAAAGCTGCATGGAGCAAAAGCATAAGTCATCCAGCACTGAGAGGGTGAGAGGAAAACCGCAAACATGGATCTCAGTCTCTCAATTAGAATACTTATCCTCATGTGCTCCATCACACTCTGCACATCTGTTCACAATAACAACAAAAGCAGTGGTTGTTCAATGCAGTGGTTTCCTTTTAACTGCAACGGGAGTTCAAACTGCGTTGTTCTTCGCTAGGACCACTCCATAAATCATGCATAACTCTTTTAGCGACAATCTGGTTTGCTCGGAACCCAAGTTGTGAGCTTTCCGTTCTAACGATTTCATTAACGGGTGGGTTTCTGAGAGATCTTCCCTCAGAATGTACGATAGATGGCAAATATCCACCAGAAAAAAACAAAAACATATGGAGAAGAGAGGTGGCTCTGCAAGCCTGTTGCCACTGCAGAGGACGACGAACCCGAAGCATCAGGGGATCTCAAACTATCTAACAACACAGATGAGGAGGACTGTAACACAAACAGAACTGTTTAGAACTGGAGGCAGAATCATTGGCAGAGACTCCACAGGTTTGCTGAGAATTTGTGGAGAACTGAACTTGAACTTGGCGGCAGATAAGTCCGGTTTGCCCACTCAACCTGCCCTTTCCATTCACAAAGTCCCACTCGTCCTACTTCTAAAGCCTAACAGCTTCACATTTTACTGTGTGCCATTTTGCAAAGTCTTTCCTTGACAGAAATTGGTCATCTTTCCCCTTCGTTACTCTCAGGGAAATTATAGCCACTGGCACATCCCTCTGCTGTAAAATGTGATGGATTCAGCTGAGGTCAGCATCATCTGTCCACTGGCCAGGGTCCATTCTTACTGCAATAAGCATGGGTGTGGCTGTTTTAAATCTCCAAACCTGGCCTTCTCCTGCCTGATATTTATTTACCAGCAAGAATCTCCACTAGCCAGTTCACATTCTCCTCGCACGTCCAGAACCAGGGGCCACAGTCTCAGAATAAAGGGGATGCCATTTAAAACCGAGGCGAGAAGGAACTTTTTCACCCAGAGAGTTGTGAAATTGTGGAATTCTCTGCCACAGAGGGCAGTGGAGGCCAAATCACTGGATGAATTTGAGTTAGATAGAGCTCTAGGGGCTAGCGGAATCAAGGGATATGGGGAGAAGTTGGGCACAGGTTACTGATTGTGGATGATCAGCCATGATCACAATGAATGGTGGTGCTGGCTCGAAGGGCCGAATGGCCTCCTGCATAGCTGTTTCAACAGCTATCACTTTCTAACCATACAACTACAATCTGCTAAAAGTTAAACCTTGTATCCTCTAAGGTCTTGGCAGTGCCTCATGATCCTTGACTCGTCCCAACATGTAGCAGTGAATTTATTCACATTTTTTGATAACATGTATTCCTTTCTTTGTTTGTGGTCTCCCTGTCATCTGAAGCCAAGTGAACAAGCAGATGATTTAGTTGGAAGCTCTAGGCATCACTAATTTATCACTGGTTGTTTAGAATCTTATGATTGATGACAAACTTTCCCCCCCAATATGTCCCTTTAGCTCTCTAAGCCCTGCCGATATGGCATCAATCATACTGGGACGGACCATGTATCTCACAGCTGTAAGTTGTCGTCCACAAATGCTGCCCTCCCACCTTTCTATATCCTATTCATACAAACTTTAGACATGTCTTTAGTGCACTAGCTTTTATCGTGGTAGCTTTAAATCCCCTCTCATTCATTTTTCACCAAGACAGTAACTACTCATTCCTGAAGGGTCCCACAGATGCAGAGACATTATAAATCTTACCCAAATTGGCATTCCCCATTCAAGAGCCAAGTCAGTAAGATCAGCAAACTCAACGCACACCCACCACGGAGGGAGTACCGGCTGTCAAAAGGTGCTGACTTCAAACCAAAAGAGCCAAATGACCTCTCAGGAGGACAACAAAGACAATGGTATAGAAAATCAGATGCCTGGGGCTGTTTTGTTAACAGCTCCATGCTGTTGAACATCATTTATTTTTCCACACTAGAATTCAATTGCAACCATTTCCATGTCCAATCACATTATTCCAGATATTCATTGTGCATTTCCGGTCACAATTTATCCTTGCAAGCTTCAATAATATAAAGCTAAGTCTCCACATTCTCTAAAAAATAATACATGGGAACGCCCTTACTTCAATTATTTTAAAAAACCTTCTTGGGACATGAGGCCAGAATAATTTTACTTAGGAGGTAACACCAAATGAAATAAATACCGCAAGCATTTATCAAGGTCACTCGAGATCATTGAAGTCATTAACCCAGTAAGGCGAACTGGGTGTTTTCTTAACAAAAAGGAAAATAGGTTATAGTTAAATGGAAGGCGGAGAAAAAATTGACATGTGGATAAGACAAAGGGACACTTTCATTCTTGGAAATAGCTTTCTCAGTTCACAAAATTACCTGATACCAATTCTTCTCATTACAGTTCATTAATTTTATCATCCTCCTTTCCCTGAAATATTTTTTTTCTGCAGATGGCAGACTCTACCAAATGGAAGTAGAATGTAGTCTCAGCTGGATAACTGTTGCAGAACAGAAGGTTTGTTTGCTGGTCACAGGGATGTCAAAGACAGCACTACTTATGTCATGTGCACTCATTTTAATTTTTTTTTAAACCTTACACAGAATGCCAGTATTTTCGCATGCGTATTTCCTTAACTACTATTTATCACCATTCGACAAGGAAATAAAATATTACAAATCAACTGGCACTTGCACACAGTGCTTGTCAAACGTCCATAACCAGTGCATAGAAAGGTTAAGGATCACCAACAATAGCTGTGGAATAAGTATTGAAATCATGTGCTCAATGACAAGTATATAACTCATTTTTTATTTACTAGCTAGGAGTGGATGCCTGAGTGGCCCCTTGCGGCCAGTAGAAAATAGACTGGACAAATCTGAACAATGTATCCTCCATCCGGACCTAGATCACAAAAACTGACATTGGAGTGGGAAGGCTAAATGAAGATTGCACGCAAGTCAAATTAGCCCAAGGCATGGCGGTCGGTCAAGTCTCCCTTCAGCTCCTCCTTCCCATGTAATAAAGAGTACCTTTAATTATCTTGAGTCTGAGCGCAGCAGTGCTTATAGGATTTCATTATCGCAAGTCAGCAACTATTGAGACACTCTGGAAAGCATTAAGCGATTACAGGCCACCAGGGTGAACTGCTGGCAATGATTCGCCCCAACGTTGAGTCGCAGGACAACGGGAAGCTAGGTCGAGTGAAAGAGCAGCAATTAGCAAATCTGAAACTCCTGCCGGGGCCAGACGTATAATTAGGCACAGCTGTGACTGGAGATGAGACATATTTAAAGGCAAGGGGAAAAAAAAAAAAGCTCTAAAAAATTGAGAGCTAACCACAGACCCAACCGAGCAGCCACACTCACTTGTTAACTAGTATTGTTTCTCAGGCAGCTGAGATTACATCTGCTACAAGTGTGCGATTTTCATGGGGGTCAAATTCTCGTAACAGGGCAAAAATGAGTTTTTAAAAATAGGTACGTTTGTATAAAAAATAGTGAGGTACAGCCTGGTAATTGCTTAATATACAAAATCGAAAATAAAACGATATCAGATTCTAAAAGTTTACAATGCTTTACCTTTTGAACTGCAAAATGTTGGGAGGAAAGAAATGCAGCAGATTTCAACAGACAAAAGCTCTGCTGGAGGGCTGCTTCCCAGAGACCCATTGAAAGGATTCTATCTGACTGACCCTGCAGGTCAAAGGTTTACGGTAATTTATGAGGGCATCCATTTTGTCAATGCCAAAGGGGAACAATACCCCAAAGGGCGTAAGGTCTTGGATTCCAAGTACTCACACTAGAAAAGGACAGAGGGAATTAGAGTTTAAAGAATGCCTCTTCTCGGAGGGATGGTCTATATTTTTTTGAGGAGAGGATTGTGGTGGTCGACGCCAAATCTCAAGAATCTGTTCCATCTGCTTTCAGCTGGCAGCCAGTGTTCTGAGCAGAGACTGGCAACTTCACAAACAGTACCCGACTCCAAACACAGCAGGGCATTAAAACAATTACTAAGTCGGAGTACCTGACCCGATCGCTCGTGAGATTTACAGGTGGGCTACGTTGGGAATGACAGGTGAATAGTTGATGCGCTGAGGATAGGCTCTCCAAACTGGGAAAAAAATCGTGGAAGGTTGGACTTGATAGAATAGATAGTTTATGGTGTGCTGAGAAATGGAGGCTGATAGAGTCTAGTCTCATAAGCATCTTACACTTCCATCAACTTTAATAACATTTCTTCCAAATCTCTGCTGCCCATATCCTCTCACATCATGCACTGGTAATCCAAGGCCCCATGTTAGCCACGTTGAGATGTGTTCAACGCAAAATTCTTATCCTGGTTTTCTCATCCTACATGTCTTAACACTTACCGTCTCTGTAACCATGTCCAGCAGCAATATTCTCTGAGGACTTTACATTCCCAAAAATTCAGATCTCCAACCCAGTGCCGTTGCTAGGGCAACGGACCTTTATGGCCACGTTCAGACTCTACATTTTTAACAACTTCGAATTTGAAGGATACAAGACAGCGCTGGAAATATCGTGAATCTTGAGTACTGCCTCTGTGTATGGTGTGTAACTCTATTATTACACTTTAGTATTTAAGTATGATTGTGTCCATATATGGTAAGAATTTTACTGAACTGTATGTAAAGGGGACATGTATATGTAGCTGGGAACATGTGACAATAAAGTACTATTGAAAAGTACCATTGAGACCTCCCCTGCATGCCTATTTCTTCAGACCACCACTGCCTTCGGCTCAGGTGTACCCTCTTTGCACCCTTTCATTCCCTTAGCACATCCATCATTGATCACCTATCCTAATATTTACCGACTTGGTGTGAAATCTTATTAAGGCATCTGTGAACTGCCTTCACATGTTTTATCGTATTAAAAAAGCTCCACAAACAGTATGTTGCAGTTTTGACTTTCCTGGTGGTAAATGAAGCACCCTGACTTTCTGTGAGTGTAACTAAGGTTCAGTGGTTGAGTTCTGTGTCTGAGTTAGACATGTCATTTAAAGTCCAGAGGGGCGCTTTGGTGCAGTACCGATGCAGCTCCACAGACTTATTGTCACTTGGATAAAATACTAAACAAAAGCCCTTGATAGACACAAAATGCTGGAGTAACTCAGCGGGACAGGCAGCATCACTGGAGAGAAGGAATGAGTGATGTTTCGGGCTGAGGCCTGTCCTAAGAAGGGTCTCGACCTGAAACATCACCCACTCCTTCTCTCCAGAGATGCTGCCTGTCCCTCTGAGCTACTCCAGCATTTTGAGTCTATCTTCGGTTTCAACCAGCATCGGCAGTTCCTGCCTAAACAAAAGCCCTTTCTGCCCTCTTAGATAGAAGTAAAAGATCCCATAACAACTAATTTTAAGAGCAGGAGAATTTTCTCCACACCTGGCCAACATCCACGGAAACAAGATATATGATCGATATCATGTCTTTATGTGTGGGAGCTGGCACAGGACAAATTGAGCCAGTCCGTGGTGATTTGTCTCAATGCATCAGTAATTCATCAGCTGCAAATGGGCCATGCAGTGGTAGAGGCACTGACTCACAACTCCAGTATCTCAGGTTCAATCCTGACCTCCAATGCTGCCAATGCAGAGTGTACATGTTCTCCCTGTGATCGTATCGGTTTCCCCTGGTTGCTCTTTTATCCCCTTCCCTTGGGTTGGTAAGCTGTCAATTATCAATTGTCCCTCGTGCGTAAATTGATGGTAGAACCTGCAGGGAGCTGATCGAGTGCGGGAGAAGAAAATGGGATTAGTGGAGGAATAGTGTAAATGTGTGCTTGATGGTCAGTGGAGAAAACCATTGGGCCAAAGGCCAAAGCTATATGTGCTGTTAAATTCTGTGACTCTAATGCACTTTGGAGTGGCCTGAGGTCATACATTTCCAATGGAATTCGCTTTCAATATTTAAGTGAGAATGTTTAATCCAAAGATTGTAAATAATAGTGACAAAAATGAACTAGGTTTCCTGAGGCAAGGTCTTGATGGTATTTAAAAGTTAAGGAATGACCATTAAAAAAAAGCATGACTATATCAAAGACAAGCCCAAGACTGGGTCAATCCTCTAGTTTTATGGCTACCAAGCAGAAAGTCTTCACAATATTTCTGATGCATCATGAGAGAATCAAGATACATTTCAACTTTCTTCATATAATGTTCAGAGGAACATCACTGCTAGAAATCAATTGAACGACTGCACCCTTGTGGAAATTAATATTCTGTATTCATTCATATTATCTGAGGACTTAGTAATGAAGACCTGAGGTCAGCAACATGAACTCAAAATGTGTGGTGTTAAAACGTTTTAAAAAGATTTAAACTCCTGCGTACTCTATTGCGTTGCCTTTCAATTCCAAGGGTTTTGTGAGATTCAGCGAGCAGGACAGGCGGGCTGAACTGGACTTCTCAAGTAGTCCCACGAATGGTGTTGTACTATGAGAAGCTCCTTTTTTAAATTCAGAGTTCTGAATTATATTACAATCTTTTGGGGGGAGCTGGCATCTCCTCCACTTCCCTCCTACTCTATCTTTTAAAAACTACTCACTCCTCCCGAAATCTCTGCTCTGTCTCAGGGCTTCATTCTTTATGATGTGTTGTGCCATCTTTTATACTTTAAACAGTGATGTATTAGCACACGTCAGCCCATTTAGCTAGGACCACCAAACTTCCCCTCTCCGGAGTTCTGTTCCCTTCCATTTTGCTCTTTACTCCCACTCTCACTCGCCTTCAATGCTTCACACTGCTTAGTTGCACTTTTAAAAACTCTTTCCTTCATTTGCTGACAGGCTTGTTTCTACTTTCCATCTGCTCTCTCTTTCACTTTCATACTCTGGATCATATTCTCTGGTACTTCATAAATTAACTCCTCTCTCTACACATCTGGATTTTTTGTTTCCTTCGGCCCTCTGTGCACTCAGTTTTGCCTAGTAGTCTCCCTCCTGCAACAGTTCAAAGCCTCCACTCTGCTCTGATACCATTTATTTTGCAGCGAGAACCGGTGTTTATTCCTGTTTACTTTCAAATAACTTTCTTTGCTCTGAATAATCCTGCAACATGTTGTCCATATTCTTTTTCGTTCTTCGCCTGCTTTTACAACTACGACAGCATCAAAGCATGCAGCTTGCCTCTCACTTCAGCAGGTGAATTTAAAGTGGGCTGTGGCACTGATGTATTAATCAAGAAGGAACACGATACGAGTCCTGGGTCAAATGCCTAATCTCAGGCGAGAGCAATGAGCATCACAATTGGTCTCATACCCTGGCTGGGGAGAAAGAAAATTAATCACGCAGGTTCCCCAAACCAGCGATCTTTGTCAGAACTTCTGTAACAGGAGATAAGCAGACCTTGTTGCAGACTGACTGGCTGGGAATGTTGCTAGACAAGGCAGCAGATTAGGTAGACTTCAGACTACAACCAGGATGATCGAGAATGATGCAGAGAATATTATTGCACCATGAACAAAACCAAATGAAAAGTGAAATGAAAAGTAAAATTAAAGAAGGGACCCAAAAGATCAAAGGAAGACAAATAACACCAGCAAATATAAAAACACCAGGGGCAGCACAGTGGGGCAGCAGAACAACTGATGCCTCACAGTGCCAGAGACACGAGTTTGATCCTGACTAAGGGTGCTGTCTGTATGAGTTTGTACGTTCTCCCTGTGACCGTGCGGGGCTTCTCCGGGTGCTCCAGTTACCTCCCACATTCCAAAGTCATGCAGGTTCATTGATTAATTGGCTTCTGTAAATTGCCCCTAGTGTGTGGGACATAGAACTAGGGTACAGGTGATCGATGGTCGGCGTGGACTCGGTGGGCTGAAGGGCCTGCTTCCATGCTGTATCCATGCTGTATCTCTAAACTAAACTAAACTATTCCACAAAAAAGATAAAGTTGTCCTCAACGTTCAGTGCAAGGCAGTTCTGCATGGACAGGTGTGACATTGAGGGAGAGCAGGGTAGCTTCCAGAGTCCATTCACCTCCTTAACATTTTCAGCATTTTACTACGTTAAATTGTCCTCTGTCTATACCTGCTTGTAATCGCCATTGTGCTACCTAATTAATTTTTTTTTTTTTTTTTTTGAAAAGCATATATACAAATAGAAATAAGAAAAAACACATTTGTTACAAAGTTCTTACATAGCTTCAATTTTTAAATTTTTGAAGAGAGAAAGTAAAAATAAAAATAAAAAACTATAAACTTGGGGAGAGAGAATAAGAGGGTTAATAAAAAAAAAAAAAGGATCTAACAATAAAAATTAAAGGGAGTAGATCCGGGAGACAATAACCACAGTTGTACATCCAACCCCTAACTCAAGTTTCAACTTTTAATTTAAATTTTTTTATTTTAGTCCTGTGCCAAACCCATTTACTTTTCTAAAAATTCAATAAATGGAGACCATATTTTTAAAAATAACTCAGGTTTGTCGATTAAGGCAAACCTTATTTTTTCCAAATGCAGGGTCTCTGTCATTTCCGTAGTCCACATTTTAATTGTGGGGGTTATTGTTTTTTTCCAAAATTTAAGTATTAATTTTTTCGCAGTTATTAGACTGTAATCAAGAAAATGTACCTGACTTACTGTAAAATTTGTAGTATGTTCTGATAATCCTAATATAATTAATTTTGGGTCCATATCTAATTTTTTATTAATAACTTTAGAAACTATTTTAAAAATCTCCAACCAGAAGTTTTGCATTTTTATACAAGTTACGAAAATATGAGTTAAATTAGCTTCTTGAAATTGACATTTATCACAAATAGGAGAGATACTAGGAAAAATCCTATTTAATTTAGTCTTCGAATAATGTAATCTATGTATTATTTTAAATTGTATTAAGGAATGTCTAGTATTCAATGAACATTGATGTATATGTTGTAAGCTTTCATCCCATATATCTTGCATTATAAATTGATTCAATTCGTCCTCCCATGCTCGTCTATAAGATTCTGATGACGGAATGTCAGTGTCAAGGAGAGTATTGTAAATTAATTAATCAACAAATGGTCAATGAGGGAAAATCATCAAAATTGGTAACTCACAGCAAGCTGGGGAACTGGGGCAATAGTTGGAGTAAAATGCATGATTGTGGGAAACATATACATAGTTTAGAGGAGTGGACAGGCAGGTGGCAACATTGACACCAATGATGAAAGGAAATAAGAATGAAAATACAACCCCAACAATAAAATGGGCAGCACTATGAACAAATTTAGGGTGGCACAGTGGCACAGCGGCGCAGTGGTAGAGTTGCTGCTTTACAGCCACCAGAGCCCCGGGTTCGATGCTGACTATGGGACCCAAACAGTCTTTCCAGGTGAGACAGAGATTCACCTGCACCTCCTCCAACCTCATCTATTGTATCCGCTGCTCTAGATGTCAACGTCTTTACATCGGCGAAACCAAACACAGGCACGGCGATCGTTTCTCTCAACACCTTCGCTTACTCCGCCTTAACCAACCTGATCTCCCGGTGGCTGAGCACTTCAACTCCCCCTCCCACTCCCAGTCTGACCTTTCTGTCATGGGCCTCCTCCATTGTCATAGTGAGGCCCACCGCAAATTGGAGGAAAAGCACCTCATATTTCGCTTGGGCAGCTTGCAGCCCAGCGGTATGAACATTGACTTCTCCAACTTTAGATAGTTCCTCTGTCCCTCTCTTCCCCTCCCCCTTCCCAGTTCTCTATCTTCCTGTCTCCACCTATATCCTTCCTTTGTCCTGCCCCCCTGACATCAGTCTGAAGAAGGGTCTCGACCCGAAACGTCACCCATTCCTTCTCTCCTGAGATGCTGCCTGACCTGCTGAGTTACTCCAGCATTTTGTGAAATAAACACCTTTGATTTGTACCAGCATCTGCAGTTATTTTCTTACACTGACTATGGGTCCTTGTCTACATGGACTTTTGTGCGTTCTTCCCGTGACCTTCGTGGGTTTTCTCCGGGATTTCCAGTTTCCTCCCACACTCCAAAGACACACAGGTTTGTAGGCTAATCGGCTTGGTATAATTGTAAAGTGTCCCATGTGTGTGAAGGATAGTGTTAGTGTACGGGGATCGCCGGTCGGCGCGGACCCGGTGGGCCGAAGGGCCTGTTTCCACGCTGTATCTCTAAACTAATCTAAACTAACCTATACTAACCTGTGAATTCCAAACACAGCAGTGAAATCAAAGCTATCGCAGTTAAATAAATGTAATCTTTTTAAAACATCCGTAGATGCAAAATGCATTAAAACATGGATTAACTGGAGGAGACGGATTACAAGTGTAAAAGGATGATCAATCTGTATAAGATACTTGTTAGGTCACTGAGCACTGATGTCCTTTATGGAACAGTGAGCAGAGGCATGAAGAATGATTGCCTGGTAGATTCAATATTATGATATTTGCAATGGAAAGCTTGAAATATGCTCACAGTATTTACTGGTCTTCAGGTTTTAATAGAACTGTTGAATGTTTTAAAAGCTTTGAGAGGATAAACAGCAAAAGCAAATGGATAGTTCACCAGTACTAGAGGGAGTTAATGTAAGGTTTGTTCTAAAAATACCGTTAAAAATGAGAACAACATTTTTTGTAAAAGAATTAATGGATTACATAGTCCAGCACCACAAGTGACTGCCAAAAACTGCCAGTAACTGCATTTGTAACATGGAATCAGTAAACTGAATTAAAATGGTAAACATGATGAATGGACAGGGGAATAATGCTTTGGTTCATAGCTCTATAGATGCATTGTGGGCCAAATGACTCACTATGGCATTTTTTTTTCATATTTCATATTTCAGATACAGCGCGGAAACAGGCCTTTTCGGCCCACCAAGTCCGCGCCGCCCAGCGATCCCCGCACACTAACACTATCCTACAAACATTAGGGACAATTTTTACATTTACCCAGTCAATTAACCTACATACCTGTACGTCTTTGGAGTGTGGGAGGAAACCGAAGATCTCGGAGAAAACCCACGCAGGTCAGGGGGAGAACGTACATATTACTTTCAAAGTAGGCATTGGGAAACTAAATATTTCTACTATATCCATCTTCCATCAGGTTCTGAGATTCTGAATAATTATTACAGCATATTCCTCTCAGTAGTTTGTGACATAATGAATAGTCTTCCATTTTCCCATCTCAATAGACCTATTAGCAATCCTGAATCCTGAATTCATCAAGAGTCCTTCTCCCATCCACACCATAGTCCTCGCTCTTCAGGCTCCGTGAATGATCCAAGTAAACACAACATAACATTCCCCTTTCACAAGGATGTGTGATTTATTTAATAAACATGACATCACAATGCTCTTGCCAGGGTCTGCAAGATCCTAACACTACAGAAACCTCCGTCAACCCATTCTTATTGAGACCCGAGTTATTAATTCACTGCTGTTCAACAAGATCTACAGATCATAATTTGAAACGATTAAGGAAGGTCATGAGGTCATAAATGATGGGCGCAGAATTAGGCTATTTGGCCCATCAAGTCTACTCCACCATTCAACCATGGCTAATCTATTTCTCCCTCCTTACCCCATTCTCCTGCCTTCTCCCCATAACCCCTGACACCCATACCAATCAAGAATCTATCTATCTCTGCATTGAAAATATCCATTGACTCGGCCTCCACAACCTACTGAGGCAAAGAATTCCACAGGAGAGAAAGAGCAGTGAAATTCATAAATGCCGCACCAAATTCTCCATAATTCCACATTTTAATAGATGTGCTTGAGCTAGACAGCCAAGTAATCCAGCGACTTTAAGTATTTTGCCACTCCTTATGTAGGAGTCATTTTCTCCTGTAATGCAGTACTAAGAGATTGGTTGTGACTTGGATGAGGCAGTGGATGGATGGGAAGTAGCGTTGCCTTTTTATTTGGGTGTTTGACGGGTGATGAGTGCAGTATTGTTTCAGTGTTGATCTACGCTAGGGTTTATTTCCAAATCACTGACTGGATATAACATATATCTAAAAATGGTCTGCACACTGTAATGGCGATCGCAACGCCCAGCAATTTATTGGTTTGGTATTGTCCATTAAAAGGGATTGTGCACTTTGGTGGTGGACCCTGCATCCAATATTCATTCCTTTGAAATTCCCTTTTAAAGGACCAATCCATGCTGAACAAATTGCTTAAGTAAGGCAGAGGGTGGCCGATCTGCGGAACTCATTGCCACAGATGGCAGTGGAGGCCAAGACATTGGACATTTTTAAAGCTAAGATTGAGAGGTTCTTGATTAGTAAGGACTTTAAAGGTTAAAGGGCGTAAAAGGGAGAAGGTAGGAGAAATGGGTTGAGAGGGGAAAAATAGATCAGTCATGATCGAATGGTGGAGCAAACTTGATGGGCCGATTGGCCTAATTCTCTTCCATGTCTTCCTGTCCAGGGTCTTGTATCCCTCCAAACCTTACCTATCCATGCACCTGCCTAATTTATTTTTAAATGTTGCAACCCCTACCAGTAAATCTCTACCACATCCTCCGGCAACTAGTACCATGTATGCACCACTGTCTATGTGAAAAGGCTCTCCCCTTCTAAATCTAAATATTCACCCTCGTGAATATAGTATTGTGGCTGTTCACCTTATCTGTACCCCTCATGATTTCATAAGGTCACTATTCGGCCTCCTATGCTTCAGGGAAAAAAATTCACTGAAGTTTCAGCCCAAATTATTAATGTAAATAGCGAACAACAGTGGAGCCAGCACCAAAACCTAGCACCCAGCACGGCAGCTGTTACAGGCCACCAATCTGATAAACAAGCCTCTACCACCACCCTGTTTCCTACCTTCAAGCCAAGGTAGGAAACAATTCTTTGTTTCCAAATCCTTCAAAGGCATTTGACAAATATAAATAATTCAACTATTTGGGGAATCCAGTGACAATGAGAATGCTTCTCCAGTATGCATAATGCCTTTGAAATTGGTACTTACAGTCCAGAAAACACCATTTTGGAGACAGCTTCTGTGAAGACAAGGTTCTCGACTTGTTGCCATTGTCCTCCTGCAAAGGGACATGAAAGGAACCCTTTAGTACATAAATAACTTTCTTTGTGAACATGAAATACAGCGGGGTACAATGGAGCTGTTGGTTTATTGTTCCCATCTCGAAGATGGAGAATATATTGGGCTTGAACCATTGTGAGCCACACTGGTAAGGAGAATGTGGGTTTTATGTTCTGGTTTGCCACACATCGCCATGGATCAAGGTAGCCCACAAAGCTTCCCTGTCTCCATCGGCTGCTCGACACATGGATGTGGCCACAGGTAGAATGTTCATAATGTGGCCTTTCAGACACAGTTAATTAGTCTGCTAAATCTTCCACTGCTTGGCATTGTTCAAAACAGAAACAAGTGAATTCACGATAGTGTCAAAGGGTGCGACACAATGCATAGATCGAAACCAGGACAAGACAAACATCAATGGCAAGAAGACATAACCAATACATCAATAAAGAAGCCACAGGCGTCCAACGTGACAAAGGCAACAAAACAGGCCAACTATTTTGACTAGATCAAGCTAGTGTGCGTGATATGAAAGTAGTACTATCGAGGGAAACAACTGGTGAATTTGAGGCTGGCAATTGTTCTAATAGCTTCATCATCAGATTCTCAGGATTCAGATGGTGAGAGGACCTGGATTATACTTCACACGTTTCCCTGCCTGCACAGCTGAGCCTCAGCTCATTAAATGGGATTGCACAGCAGTTGCGCTGGATTGTCCAACACTACTGCACTGAGGAACACTTCACTAAGTGGATGCTTTTTTTAAACTCCTTTAAGTGGTTTGTGATCTCACTTTGTGTTCTAAGGAGAGAAAAAACCTCAACATGGAGTGTTCTAGCGTCAAAGGAGTTTGGCCACTGGACAAACAATACAATGTTTTAGCTGTTCTTGTACCATTGAACCGATGGTTCACATGCAAACCATCCACATGCAAACGGCGATTACAGAAAACAGCCCACACAAATCACTACAGCAGTCCCTGCGTGCACACGGGAAGATGTATTCATGCTCAGTTGGGAATAGCTTTAGGTGCAGGTCAGCACATGCCATCAAGTGATATCACAAACCTGCAGCACCAGATGCTGTAGCGAGGGATGGACCAGGGGGAAATCCTGTGAAAGAGTAGAACATCTTGCATTGCATCAATGACAGGGATATTTTTGTACCCATCCTGACTGGATTTTGTTATCTCAAGACCGATACAAATACATCAGAAATGTGCGGCAAGCAGCAGGACAAAGGTCATCAGACGGAGACATTTTCAAGCATTTTGCTGGAATCAGCAGCACTAACCAAACTCTCCCTTAGCAACCGATGTTTCGTAGGGTGTGGCAAGTGTGGCAACAGAGGGGACGGGGGAAGTGTCTGACAGGGGGTGGGTTGAGGTAAGAACGGGAAGAGTCTGCCAAGAAATGGGAAGGGAGGTGGAGAAATGGGAAACGCAGATAATAAATAATAGATCATAAATAACTGAAGCTAAAGATAGACCCATTCCTTCTCTCTGGAGATGATGCCTGTCCCGCTGAGTTACTCCAGCTTTTTGTGTCTATCTTCGGTTTAAACCAGCATCTGCAGTTCACTTCCTACACAATAACCGAAGCTAGTTAGATAGCAGCTCTGGAGCCCTGGGGATACATTTTACCTGGTCTGAGAAAATAAGAAATAGCAGATTTCTAGCAAATATCAGCAAGGGGAGCAGTCTCAGCCCCTTGAGCATGTTCTATCATCCAATAAGGTTATGGCCCATTTCCTTGGATTTACTTCATGTCTAAAAACCTTTCAGTCTTGTTTTTGAATCTTGTAACAGAGCTTCATCAGCTCTCATGGGTTCATAAGTTCCAAAGATGAACTACCTTTTAGTTGAAACCTCTTCTCGTCTCTTTCCTGAATGCCCAATCTCTCTTCTTGAGACCATGCCTCACGTGAGGTCACTCCAGCTGGGGCAAGAACAATTCCACCTCTACCCTACCAAGCCCCTAAGAATTTTCTATAGTTACAACGTCAAATAAATCCATGTCGACTCCTATTTGCATTTTCCGAGTGCCTTGTTACTATTTCCTTCACTATAGATCGCAGCATTTTCCACATTACTGATGTCAGGGTAATCACACAACAGTTCTAGATTTTCTCTTGCCTTCCTCTCTTATATAGTGGGATTACAGTAAGCAACAGCAAACTAATGCGAGTTGCTCAAACAGCCATGGAAGTTTGGAAGTCGACAACCAGTGCATTCACCAAATCCACAACCACCACCTTCAAAACCCAAGGATGTAGGTCATTAGATTTTGGTGATTCATCAGCTCGTCCATTAATTTCACTCGGGCTATTTTTAAACTAAAGTTATTTTATTTGAGCTCTTCATTTATCTAAATCTATGGTCTTACACTATTTCCAGGTTTTCTGCAATGGTCGGCACAAAATATTTGTGTAAATTTCTCTACCATTCTGCTTCAGTATAATTTCTCCTGTCTCTGTCTCTCAGGAACCCATCTGAACTTTATGAAGATATGAACATACAGTCCGTGAATGAAGGCAGCACAGTGACAAAGCTTGCAGAGTTAGTCAACCTCCAGTGATCCAGGTTCAATACTGACCTCGGGTGTTGCCCCCAGTTGCCGTAAATTGCACCTAATGTGCAGGGCAGTGGTGGAAACTGAGGACAGTTGATGGGAATTGGGGCAAGAATAGGTTACAGGGCAATCAGTGGAGAATGGTGTTCTTCTGTATAGCCACATGGACTCAATAGGAAACGTTGCCTTCTGCTCAGTGATAAAGAAATGTGAAGTATGGAAATATCCAGGGTGACCTGTCAATCTTATCACACATCTATCCACATCGGCGTCAATAATATGCAAAGACTCTGCTCTTTGATAAAGAGTGTTTCAAAGACTCATGGCCCTGAGAAAAAATATTTCACGTCTTAAATTGTTTAATTTTAGAGGTATGGCATGGAAACAGACCTTTCGGCCCACCGAGTCAGGCTGATCATCGATCATCCATTCACACTGGTTCTACATTATCCCAATTTTTCAGCCACTTCCTGCACATTGGGGGCAATTTTCTTTTTACAGAGGCCAATTAATCCACAAATCTGCATGTCTTTGGGATGTGGGAGGAAACTGGAGTACCCGATGGAAACGCACACAGTCACAGGAAGAACGCGCCCACTCCACACAGGCAGCATCCGAGGTTAGGATCATACTCGAGTCTCTGGTGCTATGAGGCAGCAGTTCTGCTAGCTGTACCACTTTTGAACAGTGACCCTTAATTCTAGCTCTCACAAAAGGACACATCCTCACTACACCCCTTCTGTCAAGACTACCCAAGTTCATTTATATCTCAGACAAGTTCCCTTTCGCTCTTCCAAGCATGGCCAACCTCTCCTCACATGACAGCTGCCCATTCAGCTAACATCACCTTTCCCATTTTGTGTACCTATGGAAGCTGTTATAATCTGTTTTGATGTCTCTTGCTGGCCTTCTCTCACATTCTATTTTTCCTTCCCTAATCAAAGCATTGGTTCTCCTTTACTGAACTGTAAAAAATTACTAATCCTCAGGCTTACTGGTTTTGGGGGGGAAATGATATAAGCCTTTCCTTTTGATCTCATACTTTATTTAACTCCTCTTGATAACCATAGCTGGACCACTTTTCATGTGTTTTTTTTTGCCTTGAACGGATACATGTAACTTGTAAATGATAAATTAAATATTTAAAAAGTTAGCCTGTTTATTGTCCGACAACTTTAATACAGTTTTCCAATATATCATAACCAACTCACACTTCCTGTCTTTGTGGATTTTTTAGATTTAGATTTAATAAGAGCATGGTTTCAATTTGCATTAAATGACATAATCTTTATATAAAATTCTATCATTTTATGATCATTGTTCCCATAAAGGTTCTTTAACTATCAGATCATCAGTTCACTCTTTTACACAGTACCAGATCCAAAATAGCCAATTCCTTTGTTCATTCCTCGCCATAACAAAACACAAAATATAGAATAAGCATTTCATCGTGCCATAAATTTATCCTCCACACCAATTTGCCCAGTCTACATGTAAGATTTTCCATTGTTACCATATTAGCCTTGATACTAGCTCCCTAATCAATATATCATAACCAACTCACACTTACATGACATTCGCTACTGATAACTCCCACCAATGTTTTCTGCCCTTCACTCAGCTCATCCAAACTAATCCAACCTCTTGCTCAGCCCATCCAAACTGGTCCAACCTCTTGATTTTCCGAGCAAGGATTTTTCATCTTTACCACCATTATTCCATTCATTAAAATCAGGGTCACCCCAACTCCTTTTCCATTTTGCCTACCTCTTCTCAAAGTTAAGTACACTGGAATATGTAACCATGTCTCTTTCGGATATAAGATCGCAGCCATTTATTTTTATTTGCACCCTAACTTATCAACCTTATTACAAATGCAAAGCACATTCAGATAAAAAGTCTTCAGTTTTACCTTGGTGTCATTTTTCCCTTCTTGGACTCTAGGTACAATAGACAATAGACAATAGACAATAGGTGCAGGAGTAGGCCATTCAACCCTTCGAGCCAGCACCGCCATTCAATGCGATCATGGCTGATCACTCTCAATCAGTACCCCGTTCCTGCCTTCTCCCCATACCCCCTCACTCCGCTATCCTTAAGAGCTCTAACCAGCTCTCTCTTGAAAGCATCCAACGAACTGGCCTCCACTGCCTTCTGAGGCAGAGAATTCCACACCTTCACCACTCTCTGACTGAAAAAGTTCTTCCTCATCTCCGTTCTAAATGGCCTGCATGCAACGCAACATCCTGAAAGATTTTCTTGATGTTACCCACTCTTGTTATCCAGCATGGTTGCACTCTCCTTTCTCTTTAAGTTTTAAATGTCCTCTCACCAGCCACACACCCTCCTCCCACACCAACAACCTTCACAAAAACTATTGAATTTAAGGGCTTCCTTTGGTGTTAGTTATTAAAATTGCCACTCAATACTTTCACGTAACGCTTGCCTAAATGGAACAGCTCCCCCTTTCCCTGTACTGAACCCAGCGGCCCACAAATCAAAACTCATTCCTCCCAATCCTTGAGCATCACTGATCAAATTTACCCAGTGCCTGTTTGCATGTGGCTCAGTTAGAAATCGAGAGATTATTACTTTAATAACATCCGGCACCAACCTGCAGTTTGGCTGCAGGGAACCATGAGATGTCAGTGGGATTCGCAGCTGGCTCCAGGACATTAATGACATTTCCGCAGCACCCTGGTTAAAATCATCATCCACCTTGCATCTTTTTTATCAATTCCCATACAACTTGGACCCACACGTTACTGATTCGTCCCAATGAACAGATCCCGATTCACCGGATTTAACTCTCCCAATTCCCCGTGGGATTTGGAACACAGCTTATCATCTCAGCTCTACAGGTGAGGATTCCTAGGCTCTTATCTCCCTGGTTTCAGATTGGGAAATCCTTCCGAGAGTGCAGGGTACAGAGTTGCACATGACAGGTTTGCACCAGAGATTTGACCAGAGTTGTTTTGTTAAGTTTTGTGTTTGCGATCTTGCACATCCTATCATAATGTGCAGGCCCCGTAGGCTTTTGTACCAGCCCTTTAAGCTTGATGTGCTACTTTCAAAGATGTGTGTGTGAACCCTTGCATTGGACGTAGCTTTAAAATGGTTTAGTTCAGTTTATTATTATTATTATTGTCACATGCACCGAGAAAGTGAAAGGCTGTTTTGTCGTGTGCTATCCAATCAGTGAAATGAATATACATGATTACAATCAAGCTATCCATGGTGTACAGATAAAGATTTGAAAGAGTGAAGCAATTGAACTGAATGATTGCAGATCAACTTCTGTCCCATCTAGTTCCTTTATATAACCTCTCTAGAGTGGCACAGAGGTAGAGTTGCTGCCTTACAGCGCCGGAGACCCAGGTTCGATCCTGACCACGGGTGCTGTTTGTACGGAGTTTGTACATTCCCCCGCTGATCGTGCAGGTTTTCTCCGGGATTTTGGTTTCCTCCCACACTACAAAGACGTACAGGTTTGTAGGTTAATTGGCTTGGTGTATGTGTAAAACTGTCCCCAGTGCGTGTAGGATAATGCTAATGTGCGGGGATCGCTGGTCGGCGCGGACACGGCGGTCCGAAGGTTCCTGTTCCTGCGCTGTTTCACTAAAACTAAAAAGTAAAAACTCTGCTCACTCTTCCGAGCAAAATCTATCAAACAATTCGCTGCAATAAACTTCTTCTGCTGGGTGTCAATCCATTTGATGCCAATCCGTGGCCTCTTAAACACTCCCTAATTTTCATTCCTTTCCCATGTCTCGTGCCTTCTGCAAATTTGAAGCCCCGTTCTTTCCTCCTGCATTCAACGTCAAACACAGCAGTGATCCTGCTGCTGAGCCCTGGGAAATACCATTGTATACTGAGCAAGTGATCCCCACTGCCCTTACATCAATCCCTCAACCAGTCAACGTGATTTCTTATCCATGTCAATAAAAAAGACACATTGACATGAAAGCTCTACATTTTCAAAGGCAATGTAGATCAAATAAATCTGATGATCAAAACTCTGGAGCTGCCAGAATAAAGTTACGCTGAAAGCTTTTTCATAAAGGTGACATTAGCTAGTTCTACTACTGAATGAATTCTATGAATATGAACAACAGAAACAAGAGATAAGCAAATACCAGTCTTCTGGACCTCAGGGTGCATGTACCATTCTGCCCTTACATGGACTCGTGTTCCAAAGGTACATCATCCCCAAACTGAAATTGCTCAGCCCTTCATTCTTCCTGTACTTCATATTTTCCAAGTGTTGTTCAGAGAAGCTAGAGTGAGACATTTTGTGGAGGGTGTTTTCCTTCCTGGGGAAGGGTGGGAATGTGGAGATGGAGGGGAAGGGGTGATCTCAAATCCTGGAGTATCTCTAGAGTGAACAGGTGGATTAATAGCTTTGACTCTGCAATGTTTGGTAAAGAATTACAAGAAGCCATCCAGTCTAAATTTTGAAGATAGACACAAAAAGCTGGAGTAACTCAGCCGGACAGGCAGCATCTCTAGAGAGACGGAATGGTGATGTTCCGGGTCGAGACCCTTCTTCAGACGGCTGTGGGTCTTGTTGCTTTTTACTTAGTATGGCTGTATGGTAACTCCAATTTCACTGTACCTTAATTGGTGCATGAGACAATAAATTGATTTTGAAATCTTGAAATCTTAAATTCTAATCAGTTGAGAGTATGTGAACAGTATGGATGCCTCTAGGATACTGGATACAGAAGGGACTGATTCTTAAATGAATGGTTAAAAAATGTCCTTCCTCTCAATTATAAAAGCATTTCTTTTAAGTTGGAAATATATGGCAGTTCCATCCCTCCCATCTCCATCTGGTTTACACTTGCTGTGAATCAGTAATCAAGAGCCCAGTAAGCTAACCTGTGCCCATGTCTGCACCAGTGTGGACAATATTTAACCCTGACAGTGCTCAAGCGTATCCTCTGGAATAGCCCTCCTTGGTCTTCTCTGCATCCCTCCAGGGTCAGACCAGAGTATGTTCAAGGAGTCCACTTCCGTTTCCATCTTACCAACGAACATCATTGTACCCAAGCAGGAATTCTCTGCCACAGAAGGTAGTTGAGGCCAGTTCATTGGCTATATTTAAGAGGGAGTTAGATGTGGCCCTTGTGGCTAAAGGGATCAGGGGGTATGGAGAGAAGGCAGGTACAGGTTACTGAGTTGGATGATCAGCCATGATCATATTGAATGGCGGTGCAGGCTCGAAGGGCCGAATGGCCTACTCCTGCAACTATTTTCTATGTTTCTAAAACACTCTAGTGCTCCAATAGGCAACGATACTCTTCTAGCCACCAATTTTCCTGCAGGTTTCTGGGTTTCAAAAGCACTGATTACTTTGAGCATTGCAGCAGTAATACCAGCAGCCATGACAAGGGGTAGTGCAGAGTAAACCTCCCCATTGCCACCAGAGATTTTCTATAAATCCCCATTAATTCAAACTGAATTCCAACATAATGAATGTGTTATGTGTTCGTGTAACAGTGAGTTATATTAACACCCCCCTCACCCCCAAACAAAAATAAAGCAAAGCAACCATCTCAAGACATACCTCCTGAAGCCTCTCGATGTGAGTGCGGCAGATCTCCAGGTTACTATCCCCAGGGATGACGATGATGCCCAAGGGCACAGCTGTAACAGGTCAAAAAAGGTATTTGAACCAAATGCACATGTCAAATCGACAATCAACAATAAAAAGACTTGCCGTCAAATTGCACCAAATACTTTACAGATGAGCATTTTCAAAATGTAATAACTATAATAATGTAGGAAATACAACAGCTCACAGGGTAAGACTGCACAAACAGCACTGCATTGATCATTTGCTTTTATTGGCTCTAGGGCAAATAGCATTCCAGACATCAGGACAACAAGGTCCAAATATTTAACATCTACTAAATTTTGTTTAGTTAATGGATACAGCATGGAAGCAGGCTCTTCGGCCCATCGAGTCCACGCCAACTATTGATCATCCACACAGTCGTTTCATGTCATCCCACTTTTGCATCTTGCAGAGTTGGGGCAGTTTGCAGTCAGGATCGAAGCCGAGTCTTTGGCGCTGCGACGCAGTAACATTACCACTGCGCCACTGTGCCGCCTACTACTTAATTAATGGACTCAGTGATTAACTACTTAATTCCGCATTGCGGTTAGTAACGGAGAGATTTTTAGCATTGGAATTCTCAGAACGATTGTCAGGCTGCCCTGATGGTTTGTATGTTCAACAATGGCGGAGTCAATGAGCTAAACCCTCCAATAGCTCCAGCTGGAATAGCACCCACAACGGTCACTGTGGCCTGTTAGTGCGTGACTAATGGGCAAACTAGGCACCAGTGCCCCACAGACCCTGGAGCACAGGCCTTCCAATGTGGAAGTGGCTGTCGGTCACATATCGACGTGTCCAGACCTAGCCGTGGTTCAGCATCCGACAGCAAGGCACGAGTTTCCACAGTGACCAGCGTGAAGCCATTAATATATCAATGCTGCTCTGGAAACATGGATATACACCATCCAAGCTCAGACAGTTGTTGACATTATTCCAGATACCACCCAAAGTTACTCTGGTGGCTCCACAGCAGCTTGTTGGGCCAGGCGATGACTAGCTGTAGAAGATTGTCAGGGAGCAAATGCAGTAAGAGTCTACTCTTCAATTGCAGGACAGCAGTGCCTCTGCTCAGCCTCTGCAAATGAACCAACATGGGGTCTTGTCAGACTGGCCATTCCCAATGCAGAATGTCAACAGACTGTCCCTTACAAAAACAGCTTCAAATACTGCCCCTCACCAGTGCAGGTTGCACTTCACCAGGGGGACACTGCCATCAGGATGAACGAGTCTATATTTCATACTTGACCAGGGCAAGTACCAAATGCTGTGTCCACCTGAGTAGGATAGGAAATATTTTGCACCATGCCAGGGTGAAGTGTGACTCTACTGTACCTCCTGGGACAGCAACTTCAGCCACTGTCCCGCAACAAGGCGAAAAACAAAATATGCTCTTTGTCACCAATATGCCGTACTGTAATATTATATATATAATTTTTTCCACTATCATCAAATTTGTCTGCGTGAATAATGGGAGTAATTTTGTGAAAGAGGAGTCCTTGGATTATTTTACAGCAGTTGTGCTAATATCAGAATCTACTCCCATTCTGAACCACAGGAAGCAAGTCCCCGAACCTCTTCGAACAGAGGATTTCAGCGAGCTCTGCCCATTACTAAGCCTTTTATAAGTGGTTTGCAGCTTTTGATTATTCGCACACAATCTGGCCCTCATTTTAGAACTTGGTTGGGGGTGGGGGTGGATGCTGGAGGCAGAAAGCAAAAATGGAACCAATGTGGAAGAGAAAATGCCGTGAGTGCGTGTTCTCATATGTGAAATGAGATTTTTCATTTAAAACGAATGCAGAGAAAACTATAACCAGGGGCATGATTGTGTAATTAGATGATTACGACCAATGCAAAGGATTGCGACTTGTATTCAAGTACAACTTGCGTGCCAGAAACGTTATTTGATTTCAACCTATTTCACAAATATGCTGACAAGTATTTCTGCAAACTTCCCCTCCTCCAGCCTGAGGATAAAGAATCCAGTCTCAAAGGGCACGGCAGTAAAGGCCAAAGTGGAGTAAATTATCCATCGGCAACAACATAAACACACAGCGCCGGCTCCACTAAATCCTCGAGCTGAACACTGTCACAAATCAACTTTTCCAACACAAACACATTTTGGTCTTAACCAAACATCTCTCCGCTCTTGACAAAAGTTCAGTCAGACTGGCTGCAGTGGTATTTTTTTAAATTATTGACCCATAAATACAACTGACCAGATCTGCCCTAAAGCTTTCAGATCAAAGGAGCTGATCCTGGTGTGGCAGCTCAATGCTTATGATCATCTCAAGCTTATTAACTCCGGCATTCCACAGCCTCAAACGGAGACATGCAGCAGATGTGTCAAGTACTGAATGGTGCTGTACCTTCCTCAACTCTCTCTTGCAGGCAGTGGGCAATGACCTGCACAGAAACCAGAATATTTATGACTACTTCTTTGAAAATAACAATATTTTTAAATCGCAATGATAACTAAGAATGAGTTTCAGAGATAGAGATGGGTGCATGCTCTGCAACAATCTCCACAATATCACGACCAGATCACATCATTATCAGCAGCTCATCTACTCAGAAGTTCATTTATTTGTGGCTTTTTATTTTATATTTATCCTTGTGAACAAAGTGGAACCTAGCTCAGCAGCACTGCTAGAAAAATTAAAATCTGCATATATTCAACAGAGAGTTTTCAATATTATTTTGCTGATGAATGGACAGTCTGATCATAAGGTCATAAGTGAATGGAGCAGAATTAGACCATTCGGCCCATCAAGTCTACTCCGCCATTCAATCATGGCTAATCTATCTCTCCCTCCAAACCCCATTCTCCCTGCCTTCCCCCCATAATCTCTGACACCCGTACCAATCAAGAATCTATCTACCTCTGCCGTAAAAGTATTCATTGACGTGGCCTCCACAGCCTTCCGTGGCAAAGAGTTCCACAGATTCACCACTCTCTGACTAAGTAAATTCCTCTTCATCTCCTTCCTAAAGGAACATTCTTTAATTCTGAGGTTATGACCCATGGACCTAGAAACATCCTCACCATATCCACTCTATCCAAGGCTTTAAGTGTTCAATGTTGAAATTAATGTCTTTCTTTATGTTTCTTCAGTCTCTGTGCTATTGTAAATTCAACCAGTTGTTGCTGACGGGTGCATAACCCAGTCGGACTAACATTGCACTTCCAGAATTCTCATATCTATATCCACACCAGGCAAAGCAGAACAGCTCATCAAAGCAGAACAGCTCACAGTCGGGGCTCGGCATTGTCAAGTGACAGTACATCAATGCCAAGAGAGTGCAAGACAGTGATCATGTATTGCGTCTGATTGAAGATGTGGTAACAAACACATGACAGTGCCTGTGATGCACAGGGTGTGTAATGATCACAGAATGGTGCATTTTATAATAATTGCAGTTACAAGCAGCGCAGTGCCTGTAATAAACTGGATGCGTAACAAACAGAGAATCATCTTTGTCATGCGATGGGTGCAGTTACAAAGCCAAGGCATGACTTGTGATACATCTCACCGAGCTGTTAACTGCACCTACTGGACTAGAGCAAGGTGTGGATGCAAAAACACAGTGTCTGTAATAGTGGGCAATGTTATGAACACAAGACATTGTCTGGAAAACACTGGGTATGGCTACAAATACAGGATCAAGTCTTTAATACTCTGGGTGTGGTTACAAACACAAACCCGTGCTTGTAATACACTGAAGATAGACATAAAAAGCTGGAGTAACTTAGCGGGACAGACAGCATCCCTGGAGAGAAGGAATGGGTGACGTTTCTGGTCGAGACCCTTCTTCAGACTGGAGTCTGAAGAAGGGTCTCGGCCCAAAACGTCACCCATTCCTTCTCTCCAGGGATGCTGCCTGACCCGCTGAGTTGCTCCAGCTTTTTGTGCCTATCTTTGGTTTAAACCAGCATCTGCAGTTCCTTCCTACACATGTAATACACTGGGTAGTTTTTACACGGCACAGTACCTGTACCACAGTAGCTACTATTCCAAGTACACGACAACTCTCGTAATTCAGAGGGGTGTGGATACAAACACAGGACAGTCCCAGCATGAAATACATCGCAAGGTGAGATCAGTCCGAGACCTTGTCTGGAGCTTGTCACAAACATCTAGTATTACCCAATGCTGCCACCTGGTGGTCATTTAGCAAACCTGTTAAAAATATATTGTTTATTTTTTTAACTTGCTGTCATTTGCCTGCTAAACAACCTCCTCCCCATAAGTTTGCTGAGAACAAGTCTCTGAACCTCGAAAGTAAAAAAAAAGTTTTTGCTTATAAAATAATTTTAAAATTCTGCCTGGACCATTATTTCTCTTTCAAAATGAACAAAGGCTGCTTGCTGAGACTAGGCTGGAATACAAAATCCTGTTGTGCTTCATCAGTAAAGTTGTGTCATCTTGTGATGACATCAGATGTTTGTGGGTGTTGATAATCTCACTAAGCTGTTTACTGCACCGAGAGCAAGCCAAATGCTTATACCCTTTCGATCCAGAATATTCATACCAATATAGTCATATCCTTTTTAAGAAATACTTTAAAAATTCTTCAGAACCAACCCCAGCACTGATTCTTCATGTAAATTCCAATAGAATTGGACAAACACAAGTTGTGTCAACCCTGATATCGGCTGAATGGATGCACTAAATATGCGCAGTCAATATTAGCTTTCAGTAAAAGATATTTTGCATCCAACTTGACTAAAAATATTTTATTAGACCATTGTTTTTTGGCGGGACCTTGCTATGCACAAGCTGGCTGCCACACTTGCCGACAATATTTCCTGATCTGTGAAGTGCTTTGGGTGGTAAAAGGCACTCTAGCTAGGTAGTATGTTCTTTAAAACAGGGAAGGAACGGACAGCTAGCCCTGTTCCAGCAATCCAGCCACTTACAGGCTTCCTTCAGCTTCTCCTTGTCGTAATGCAATGCTTCGTAGTCGTGCATGCTGATCCGATTCACACATATCTTCAGGCGTTCAGATACCATCTGCTGACTGAAGCAACAAAAAAAATTTTTTTCAATGGAATACAATGAAATCTTTAATTCAAAGACCCAAATTCAAACTACATAGTGAGTCGAGAAATAATGTTGACTTGTTTGCTTGTCAATAGACAATAGACAATAGGTGCAGGAGTAGGCCATTCAGCCCTTCGAGCCAGCACCGCCATTTAATGCGATCATGGCTGATCACTCTCAATCAGTACCCTGTTCCTGCCTTCTCCCCATACCCCCTGACTCCGCTATCCTTAAGAGCTCTATCCAGCTCTCTCTTGAATGCATTCAGAGAATTGGCCTCCTCTACCTTCTGAGGCAGAGAATTCCACAGATTCACAACTCTCTGACTGAAAAAGTTTTTCCTCATCTCAGTTCTAAATGGCCTACCCCTTATTCTTAAACTGTGGCCCCTTGTTCTGGACTCCCCCAACATTGGGAACATGTTTCCTGCCTCTAACGTGCCCAACCCCTTAATAATCTTATACGTTTCGATAAGATCTCCTCTCATCCTTCTAAATTCCAGTGTATACAAGCCTAGTCGCTCCAGTCTTTCAACATATGAAAGTCCCGCCATTCCGGGAATTAACCTAGTAAACCTACGCTGCACGCCCTCAATAGCAAGAATATCCTTCCTCAAATTTGGAGACCAAAACTGCACACAGTACTCCAGGTGCGGTCTCACAGTATTCCAGGTGCTTGTCAATGTGTTTGTCTTAGACAAATGAATGAACAATGGAATATTGTGATGTCTTATGAGGATTGGTGAGCTGTTCTTGCATTACACCATGAAATTGAAACAACATAATTTGGCATAGACAAACCAAACAACCTTCTCCCAACTAACAATGATCTATTCTACATTTCCCTTGATCTCCATTCCCGTTGTCCTGCTTTTCACACCTTACACTGCCTTATCTATACACTTCCTTATCTAATAATAATAATAATAATAATATATTCCTTTATTCGTCTCACACCAGGGAAATTTACAGTGTTGCAGCAGCAAAGTGAGAGAGAGCAAGAGAGCAAAAGATCATTCATTATAAATAAAAGATACATAAATTGTCATCAGTTTTCTCTGTGTTCTTAGCTGTTATTGTTGACTCTTCTGCTGGGAGCAGTGCTGGTTGTGCAGTCTCACAGCAGCGGGAAGGAAGGACCTCCTATATCTCTCCTTCACGCACTTCTATGTACCTCCCTCTCCCCTGACATCAGTCTGAAGAAGGGTCTCCACCCGAAACATCACCCATTCCTTCTCTCCAGAGATTTTGCCTGACCCGCTGAGTTACTCCAGCATTTTGTGTCTATCTTTGATTTAAACCAGCATCTGCAGTTTCTTCCTGAACCTGGACGACTGAAGCAGGACAAGCAGCCTCTGTAGGGTGAGAGGAGTTGTTTTTGTCTTGGGGTAGAGACCCTGCATCGGTTCTGAGAGTGGAGGGAAGAGAAAAGCTATAAAGAGGAGTGAGGGATGGGTGAGATGGGGGCCAAATTCCAGCATCTATAGTCTGTGTCTCCTAATTTGTCCGAGGATTTGGTAGAACATTCTCCATTCCCGGCTCTCGTCCAATGGCAGGGTCAGTGGCAGGATGCTTGTCTGTGATTCAAGTTGTCCTCAAGTTGTGAGGGCAAGATTTGAGCATAGAAATCTTGGCCGACATTCCAATTATTGAGGTTTTGATGGGCATTGACATGGAGGCCCAGTCTGTCCTCTTAGATGGATGTGAAAAATGTTATGGTGGTACAACAAAGAGGGAAATTCTCCCTCACAAGTCCTGGCATTATCCACTGTGTGTAAATTGGCTGCTCCATTTCCCACCTTTTCCAGAACAAGGGGCCACAGTTTAAGAATAAGGGGTAGGCCATTTAGAACTGAGATGAGGAAAAACTTTTTCAGTCAGAGAGTTGTGAATCTGTGGAATTCTCTGCCTCAGAAGGCAGTGGAGGCCAACTCTCTGAATGCATTCAAGAGAGAGCTGGATAGAGCTCTTAAGGATAGCAGAGTCAGGGGGTATGGGGAGAAGGCAGGAACGGGGTACTGATTGAGAATGATCAGCCATGATCACATTGAATGGCGGTGCTGGCTCGAAGGGCCGAATGGCCTCCTCCTGCACCTATTGTCTATTGTCTATTGTTACAGCAATGCCTTCAGTCATTGCCTCTTAGTGCTCAGCTTGAGAGCCAATATGAGGTCATCCATTTTGTAAAAGCACATTTTGTTTTTTTATCTTACCAGCCATCTAACTGTCCCCATTTTAATCGGAGGACTGTCCCAACTCATCGCCATTTTACCTAAATCTTTTTGCAGGAAGACCTAAAACAGCCGTTTCCCTTTCTAAACGTTTGCAGTCCCTGCATATCAACTCCCAATGATTTGTGCAGACAGATACTCAGGTCCCTCTGAACACACATCTTTTAATTTAATTTCTCCTGAGATGCTGCCTGACCTGCTGAGTTACTCCAGCATTTTGTGATACCTATTTTAAGGACAATATTACTTTGAAAAGCTCACAGCTATAGACAAAATCAGCATGGTTTGACAAAAAGGAAATTATATTTAACCAAATCATTGGAGTTCTTTGAAGTAAGAGGAATCAGTGGATGTACTATGAGTGACAGCCCCAGACATTGAGTGAATTGCAGCATTAAACAGCATTCATCTCAATCAATCTCTGGCATTTAATAGCCAATCCATTTTACTAATACTTTTTTGATGGTTTACGTTGCACTTAAATCATTTCCTGATGAATTGTCACCTTGAATTTAACCCCATTAAATATTCAGAAATATCAATTATTAACTTCAGCACACAATTGATTCATTCATGCAAAACTCGTCATTAACCTTCACTCTAAAGAACTGACATTTTTTGTCACCAAATTTCATTCACAAGCACAACTTCATTAACAGATGCATGCTTCAGATTGGTTAGGTTGAAAACAAGGAGGTGCAATATGGTCCACCATCCAAAACACTTTCAACTTCCCCCCCCCAATAATCAATAATGTGAGGAATGGTGAGCAAATGTAATGAATATCACTTTATCTCTGACCATCACTACAAATACCCTGGGGAGCAAAGTCAAGCCACGTCCTTTACTGTCAACTCACGTCCATTCACAATGTTACCTGATTAAATCCAGGCTCTTCATGTTGGTTATGAAGTTGTCCATCGTGGCTTAAAAGATATGCCAAAACTAGACACTCTAAATAATCAGTTGTGGATACCAGAATGTTGTTTAAATAGCAAACTCGTTTTACATGGACCTTGTTGCAGAATTTGAGTTACAATTTCATGTTACTTCCTCGACATCTACTTTTTCCTAAAAGCCATTTACTTTTAGGAAGATCCTCACCAACAATAATTCCTTGCAAATATTTTCCATGTACATCTTCCCATTGTTTTCAATTGACTGCAACAACACTTGTGATCACCAGAAAACTAATTGACTGTTATGATTAGCCATGCCCGAAGGATATTAACGACCAGCAGAAATGGGGTACTGATTGTGAATGATCAGCCATGATCACATTGAATGGCGGTGCTGGCACGAAGGGCCGAATGGCCTATTCCTGCACCTATTGTCTATTTAAATGATCGACTGGTTGGTTAGAATACCAGAAGAACTTGTGATTTGCAAGTTTGATCCCAATTCTAAATGAATACTCTCTTAAGTACCACAGCACTCTGATCATACATTACACCTCATGGTGTTCTACAGTAGTATATTGTGCTCATAATTCTACCAGAACCAGTTATCATTAATTGAAACCTACAGTATTCAAGAAACATAATGTTATAGAGGATGAGATTCTTGACGGACATTTATTATAAACCCACTGACTCCCACAGCTATCTAGACCACACTTCCGCCCACCCTGCATCCTATAGAGACCCTATCTCCTACTCCCAATTCCTCCGTCTACACCGCATCTGCGCCCAAGATGAGGTGTTCCACACCAAGACATCTCAGATGTCCTCATTCTCTAGAGAATGGGAGTTCCCCTCTTCCATCATAGAAGAAGCCCTCTCGAAGCTCATTCCGCCTAAACCTTCCTGATCTCCTGGTTGCTGAACACTTTAACTCCCCCTCCCATTCCCACACTGAGCTTTCTGTCCTGGGCCTCCTCCATTGTCAGAGTGAGGCCTAGAGCAAATTAGAGGAATAACACCTCACATTTCGCTTGGGCAGCTTACACCCTAGCGGTATGAATATTGACTTCTCTAACTTCAAGTAACCTTTGCCTCCCTCTCCCTCCATCTTTCCCAGTTCTCCGACTAGTCTGCCAGTCCTTGTTTACATTTTATCTGTTTGCTTTGTTGTTACCTTCGCCTAATCCCGTTGTTCCCAATCTCGTTGTACCCCTGTACAATGACAATAAAGATATATTGTATATATTGTATTGTATTGTAGCTAACAATACAATGGTGTATTCTACATTTTCCTTGATCTCCATCCCCTTTGTCTCGTTTTCACACCTTACATTTCCTTATCTCTGTATCTCCCTCTCCCCTGTTTCAGTCTGAAGTGGTCTTGACCCGAAACATCACCCATTCCTTCTCTCCAGAGGTGCTGCCTGTCCCGCTGAGTTACTCCAGCATTTTGTGTCTATCTTCTATGAGGTTCTTAAAATTAGTTGCTCTATTAATGGCTTTACACAGTAATTGCAGTTTTAAGTTCAGCGCAAGTTCTAATTGCTTTGTCAGTACTCACTCGTTGAGTAGTGGAATGGATGTCCTCCTCTTGGTCTTCTGAACCATGTTGGCCTGGTTCCGTAATGAGATCCGAATGATGGATGGTGCAAGCTTGCAAGGTTCCCCATCCACCTGCATTGGTATTGACTTGTATGTTGTTAGCGTCACTTCGCGGCACTGGTGGAGACGTTCTCCATGTCCACCGACTTGCAGAGCAGCCTTGGATACAACATTGGGAAGAGTCAATTCAACACAAAGGCAAATGAAACCAACAGCATCACGTTTCATTCTTGTTCAACAGAGGCAGCATTCACTTTCAGAGCCTCTGATTGAGACCCACTGTCTTCAAGCTAGGAAGTAGGTTACTGTCCAGTAGAATTGATATACTCAGAAATCAGGAAATTAGAACTAGTAATAACTATAGTCATGTTTAAAGCACCAAATTATTTCCACATGCAACACGTTGTTTTGTTTAGTTTAGTAGATACAGCTTGGAATTAGGCCCATCCAGTCCAGCTGACATCGATCACCTTTCACACCAGTTCTATGTTATCCCACTTTCTCAATTACTCTCGATAAGTTATGGACAATTTATATATATTTTTAACAGGCCAATACAAACGATAAATCCATACGTCTATGGGATGTGGAAGAAAGATGGAGCACACGGAGGAAACCCACACGATCATAGGGAAAATGTTTCCACTCATACAGCACCCGAGGTCAGGACAGGTAGAGATGAGGTGAGATCAATCCTAACCCAACAGAATAACGAGGAAGACCTGAATGGAACAGCCTCTTCCTCTTCTGAGCAGTTCATATTAAGCAGTTCATATCAACAAGGGCTAAAACTCCAATCAGCAGAGACAGAAACAAAGGCCCAAGATAATGGAGACATACCAATGATGCCATGGTGAAGCCAATCACCTCGATGTACCCGTCGTCGTGGCGCTGTGGCTCAAAATCATGGTGTTCACCGGGATTCCCCCACGGCACCGTGCCAGCACAGTACCTGCAGGAAGTTCAAAAAACGCACCTTTTACAAAATGTCACCATTTATGGCATTGCCCTTGGGTTTATCTTCAGTCATGAGCAAGGTGGTGGCACATGCGCAGCAGCTGCGGCTCGCCTGCAGTCCGTTTGTCTTTTATTTTGTTTTTTGTCTTAATTTTAGAGTTTGGATGTGATGTAGTGTTTTTTGTGGTTGTGTGCTATGTGGGGGGGAAACTATTTAAAAATTCTGGACGGAGTCTCTTCCGAACGAAGACGCAACCTTTTTTCTGGGTGGTGTCTCCGTTCCCGCTGCGGCCTACCATCGGCCATGCACCTGGAGCTGGCGGCCTCCAGCTCGGACCACCTGGGGCTCTGGTTCGCAGAGCCCGCAGACCAGACTGTTACTCACCACCTGCAAGCTGGCTGCCTTCGGAGGCTGTGGTGGCGCTGCGAGTGCAGCTGCGACTCGCCTTCGGAGGCTCCGGAGGCTTTGGCCGCGGGCCGCGTGGACGTCGGAAGCTCCCAGGTTCCTGGTTGGGGGCTGACCTCGGGGGCTCCGGCAGCGGCAGTGCCTTCGCCCGCCCTGAATCGCGGGGCTTGGGTCGGCCCGCTGCGGACCTTCACCGTCCAGCGCGGCCTGGAATAGGCCGCGGGATTTCCTCCCCCCGGCGGGGGCTTCAATGTCGGGAGCCGTGACCGCCCCGACGTGGCAATTTCAACAGCCTGACCGTGGGAGAAGACAGCAGGGAAGACGGCAGGGAAGAGAAAGACATTCTGGCCTTCCATCACAGTGAGGAGGTGACTGAAGGAGACTCACTGTGATGGATGCTTTTTGTTTTATGTTGGTTTTGTGATTGTGTGTTTTATTGCTTTTTTTAATTATTGCTTCTTATTGTGGGTAACGGAATTTCATCCAAAGACATGTTTTTGGATGACAATAAAGGCCATTCGATTCTATTCTTCTATTCTAGGTGCCAGCAGAGCCACCAAGAGGCAACAAGGTTTTATCAAGTCTATTCAGCTCCAAAGCTAATCACAGTCTTGGTTCAAACACAGATAATACAGCTTGGGTTCCAGCAGTAAGGAAAAAAAAATCGTTCTTGATACCAAGGAGGCATTTGTTCATGTATTGCTTCAAGGTAAAAATGTACCCAATGGGAACTAAACAGAAACCTCTCCACTGGTTGGTCTTCCTTCAAACAAAGATGGCCATAGTCATTGGAGACTAACCATCTCAGATAGTTATGCCACCCAGCATCACACACTTCCTGCCACCACACCCATGGTGACTATCAAGCATCCAACTAGACTAATCTAAATACCAGCACTTGGTTTGTAGCCTTCTATGAATTTACGGTTCAAGTGCTTGGCTGGATACTTTCTAAATGTTGTGAGAGTCCATCACCACTACTAATCAGGCAGTGCTTTGCAGATGACAACCACTGAATGATAAAAGTCTTCGGACTTGTACATTAAATCCATCTGTTCTTCAATATTCCCTTGGGCCCTATCATTTATTGCTATTTTCTTTTTAATGATAATACGTCCTAGAACTTCACCTAACCCGCCCTGAATTGTTCATTTAAAACACTCTTCTCCTTAATGATTACAGAAAAGAAGTATTCATTTAAACTTTTTTCCCCTGTTTCTATACACAGATATCCCTGGGCCTCCTCCATTGTCAGAGTGAGGCCCAGCGCAAATTAGAGGAACAGCACCTCATTTTATATTTTTATTTATTTCAGATACAGCGCGGAAACAGGCCTTTTCGGCCCACCAAGTCTGCACCGCCCAGCGATCCCCGCACATTAACACTATCCTACACACACTAGGGACAATTTTTTACATTCACCCAGTCAATTAACCTACATACCTGTACGTCTTTGGAGTGTGGGAGGAAACCGAAGATCTCGGAGAAAACCCACGCAGGTCACGGGGAGAACGTACAAACTCCTTAAAGTACAGCACCCGTAGTCAGGATCGAACCTGAGTCTCCGGCGCTGCATTCGCTGTAAAGCAGCAACTCTACCGTTGTGCCACCGTGCCACCATATTTCGCTTGGGTAGTTTGCACCCCAGCGGAACGAACATTGACTTCAGTAACTGCAGATAGTCCCTGCTTTCCTTCTCTTCCTTCCCTTCCCAGTCTTCCTGTCTCCGACTACATTCTATCTTTTTCCCGCCCCCTCCCCTGACATCAGTCTGAAGAAGGGTCTCGACCCAAAAGGTCACCCACTCCTTCTCTCCTGAGATGCTGCCTGACCTGCTGAATTACTCCAGCATTTTGTGTCTCCATGGATATCATGTTGCCTTAACAGACTTGTCAAATATCTTGAGATTTTCCTTAATCTTGTCCGGCAGGACTATTTTGTGCTCTCTCTTTGGCCTAATTTTTTTTAAAATAAAAGTACCCACAAACACTTTCTATTCCGGTTTTCAGTTCTCCCTGCCAAGTCCCTTGGGCTTGCTATCGTGCAAAACCAGCTCTTCCAACAAATGAGGCTTTCAAAAAGATACAGAATATCAAAAATTACTCGAAGGGTACAACTATCCTGGAACAGGCTTGGGTAGCGGCTCAATGCTCAGAATGGGAGAACAGAGAAACAAACTTTTCAAACCGGGGATGAAATAGCTAAGCATCCTCTGATTCGCTAACATTACAGAATGACTGGCCCGGTGACACATTGGCAATTAGGTTCCAAGAGAAACCTTACCTTGGAATGTTCAGGAAGACAATGCACTGTAGTTTTAAGTCTTGAATCTTTGATGTCAGGTCTGTCCCATCACACTGATTAGAACACAGAACAGAGAAAGGCGATGTTTAAAGACCGACAGCATTTTCTGTGCAATGAATCTAGCTGGACCACTACAGATATTTCAGTCAGGAACATTTAATGATCCACATAGAGAAGTCACTAAAGGCAAGCGGTCATGCCAAAAAAAAACCATCATTATTTCCACCAACCCCTTAAACTGCAAGTCATATTTCAATGTTAATTAATGCTTTTACGGGAAATGCTTAAACCACAACCATGAATAAAACATAATCTCACCACAATTTTTTAAAAAAACACCTGTTTTAAAACACTTCAGTACAGCATTTTAATTTCAACCTCGAGCAGCCCCGATCCATCTACACATCCGTCGAAGTATCGGCGTGATGTTCTCCTTCATCAAATACTAACTGCCCCTCCTCTCTTACCTTCAGCTCCATCCCTCCTGCGGCATTTGAACACTGATCTACATGTCCTGGGCCTCCCTCAGCCACCCTTCCACAGAATGACACCAGAGTTGCTTCCCAAGGAAGGATCTGTACCAGGATCTTAGCTTTTCACATTCACAACATATTTTAGGGCCCATTTGTTTGCTCATAATGCTGAGGATTAGAGGTCAACTATTTCTGAGCAAGATTCTTTATGCTAAGCATTTTATGTCATTAGCACTTTTACATTGGGCTGGAGGTGCACAGTATGTTGAGTATGCTCTCGGCTGACTTTGGTGGAATTTTTGTCACTTAGAGAATCAAAGGAGTAGAGGATTGAGCAGAAAAGAGAACGAGGCTCAGGACCAGCCATGAAATCTGCAGGCGACTGGTGTGGCCTTTTGCTCTGATCCTGCTTCCACTTTCCATGCTCATAATACATAGTGGAAAACAGAAGGTTAGAGTCAGAGAGCGTGGAAACATGCCCTTCGGCCCAATTTGCCCACGCCGACCAACATGCCCTATATACACTAGTAGCACCTGCCTAGTTTGGCCCATATCCCTCTAAACCTTACCCCTCTAAAAGGTTGCAGAGAGAATTTGAGAGATTCAATAGCTGATCTTTTTGTTGATAATGATCAGCTGGTAAACTGAACAGACCAATGGCAGATGAAATTTAACCCAGAGGTGATGCATTTTGAAGCAGTGTCTAATGATGGCAAGAGATACATCATGACTCCCCCATCTCCCCTTTTCGCCCCTCCCCATCTCCCCTTTTCACCCCTCCCCCATCTCCTTCCACCCATATCCCTCCATCTGCATTTATATTTCACTTCCCTTCTCTCCTATCTGACAACCTTTTGTCTCCTTTTTCACTTTTAGCCTTTGTCACTTACTCCATCCAATGGCCAATCACACCCCCATCTCACATGAATCCACCGATCATTTTCCAGGCCTTGTCCAACCTCACCTCCCTTTTCCAGCTTTCTTCCCCTACTCCAATCAGGCTGAAGTAGAGCCCCAACCTGAAAAATCACCTGTCCTTTCCTTCCACAGACGCTGCCTGGCCGTCTGATTTCTTCCAGAACTGTGCTTTTCTCAAGATTGCAGCATCTGCAGTTTATTGCGTCTCATCTTTACAATAGACAATAGACAATAGGTGCAGAAGTAGGCCATTCAGCCCTTCGAGCCAGCACCACCATTCAATGTGATCATTGCTGATCATTCACAATCAGTACCCCGTTCCTGCCTTCTCCCATACCCCTTGACTCCGCTATCTTTAAGAGCTCTATCTAGCTCTCTCTCGAAAGCATCCAGAGAATTGGCCTCCACTGCCTTCTGAGGCAGAGAATTCCACAAATTTACAACTCTCTGACTGAAAAGGTTTTTCCTCATCTCCGTTCTAAATGGCCTACCCCTTATTCTTAAACTGTGGCCCCTGGTTCTGGACTCCCCCAACATTGGGAACATGTTTCCTGCCTCTAACGTGCCCAATCCCTTCATAATCTTATATGTTTCAATAAGATCCCCTCTCGTCCTTCTAAATTCCAGCATATACAAGCCTAGACGCTCCAGTCTTTCAACATACGACAGTCCCGCCATTCCGGGAATTAACCTAGTGAACCTACGCTGCATGCCCTCAATAGCAAGAATGTCCTTCCTCAAATTTGGAGACCAAAACTGTGCACAGTACTCCAGGTGTGGTCTCACTAGGGCCCTGTACAACTGCAGAAGGACCTCTTTGCTCCTATACTCAACTCCTCTTGTCATAAAGGCCAACGTGCCATTAGCTTTCTTCACTGCCTGCTGTACCTGCATGCTAACTTTAAGTGACTGATGAACAACGACACCCAGATCTCTTTGTACTTCCCCTTTTCCTAATTTGACACCATTCAGATAATAATCTGCCTTCCTGTTCTTACCACCAAAGTGGATAACCTCACATTTATCCACATTAAACTGCATCTGCCATGCATCTGCCCACTCACACAACCTGTCCAAGTCATCCTACATCCTCAAAGCATCCTCCTCACAGTTCATGCTGCCACCCAGCTTTGTGTCATCTGCAAATTTGGTAATGTTACTTTTAATCCCTTCATCTAAGTCATTAATGCGCACAATAGCAATAAGTTTAGTTACTGCAGGCTAAAAAATACTGAACGCTGTATGTTACAGGGTTTAGTGGAGTATTGTTGCACACATGTCAATAGAAGTGATTGCTTGACAATTTGATTACTGCGGGGAATGGAAACATGGAAATTGGTGTATCGTTCCCCTGTGCCGTTTCAATCAATCACAGCTATTTTTTTTGTGCTTGTTAAGTGGTTCTCTAGTTCCTGATGAAAATCACATTAAAAACAATTCAGCCTGTTTAACGGTAATAATATTCCCTGAAACATCACTCACGTTATATCCAACTTTTGATATGGAAACATATATTATAGCAGGACGAACTGTACTAGCCATTAAATGGCAGAACCGGCTCAAGGGGAAGAATAGCCTACTGCTGTGCATATATTTACAGTTGAGCACCATGGGAGGCTATCTGGCCACGACATGCATGGATCCTCACAGTTTGCTGGGAATGTGACATGGATCCTCATATTATTGGCGATATGACAAGATTCTTGCAGATCAGAGACATGAGACAGGTCGAAGAAGATCACTCGGGACGGGCAGAGATCCTTGCAGGCTACTGGGATAATATACGTACTCAGAGTCAGGGGTGCAATGCTGCCGGAGCTCACCGGAGTGCCGCCCCGACACCTGTGTTAAAATAAAAGCCAAAATAAACAGCGGTGAATTTTAACTGGCGGGGAATTTAACAGCGGCCGCTCTGGCACCAGTGACAGCTCCGGCACCTAAAACATTAGCACTGCAACACTGCTCAGAGTATGTGTTAGAACATCAGTCATAGTCTTGTGTTTTCCAATGGAAATCTATGCACTTACCACCACTTTGATGTGCTTGGCTAAATCTTTAGAACTTCCCGTTAAGAAATCCGAAACTGCTGTCTAGATAACAGGAGAGAGGGTGACACAGTTATATCGGTGAACAACACTGCAAGAGAAAATAGCAGGTAACGTTTCAATTACATAATGAAGAGTAAAGTTTTCCAGAGCTTATTAACTTTTAAAAGGAATTTTCTCTTCCCTCAGGCTAATACTGGGCAAACAGCTCACTCCCAGGTCCAAATTAACACAAGACACAAAGCACTGGAGTAACTCAGCTGGTCAGGCAGCATCTCCAAGGAACATGGATAGGCGATGTTTCAGGTTGGGACTCTTCTTCGGACTCGCTGAGTTACTCAAGCACTTTGTGTCTTTTTTGTGTCAATCAGCATCTGTAGTTCCTGCGTTGGCACCAGAAGAACACAATCTCAGTTGCCAAGAGATTAATTAAAGTGGTCCAGAATGGCACAACGTCTCTACTGGCCCCTACCTATAGCCCTGCTCTTCAGAGACCCTATGCCAATTCTCTGGACCTGATGTCTCAAACATTCTGGGCACATTTCAATGCCATTGAACACATATACACACTTAACAGAGAGGCCATAATTGTGCATTGAATCTCCCACAAATTATTTGCTATTAACTCAACGCAACCTCATCCCTTCCCATTTTTCATGCTTCTATCCACCTTTGCTGTTCTTCTCCAAAAACAAATGTTTCTTTGGACTCAAATGCTGCTTCTGCCAGTGCTGATTGTCTCCTGAGCAGCGTTACCGAGAGGAGCCACAATGAAAAGCACAGGGAAATATTTGGTTAACACTGCAAATTCAACAGATAGTGACCTAAATTTCATGCCACTTACCCCAGCATAGAACACTTTATTCCAAAATCGACTGCTAAATTTCTCTGGTTTAGCCTCTGAAACAGGAATGTAAGCGTTAGAGACAGCTAACAATAATAATGAAATACATATCACTCAACCTGTCACTCCGCATTGAGCACGTCCATCGCTCCCCATTTACTACTATCAATCAGTAAATCTGCCTAAAAATAAATATTGCCCTCTTTAAAAACACAAGCCAGAACTGATTTTGCAATGAAACTGAGGCTGTCTAAATCTTTTATTTTAAGCTGACATCTAGTCATACCCTCCATTGCAAGAAATCCTGTGTTTAATCCATAAAATCACTACAGCCTGGTTTAACAAATGAAAATTAACACGATAAACTTGACATTAAATAAGCAACATGTTATCTTGCATGAGTGCCTGTGTATGTGAGTCAACAAGTGTGTATGTGAGGGAACGAGTGTGAGTGTGAGTGAGTGACTATGTGAGTGTGAGTGTGAGTGAGAGTGTGAGTGAGTGAGCAGAAACACTGGTCATTTACGAACTAAAATACGTAAGTCAACAACAACAAGCAGCCATGGCCAGCCACTCATTGTGCTTGAGAAAGCATCATGTCATCTCAAACCTGTGCGATAATAGCAGATTCCCACTGCTGCGGGGGAAGACGGGGAAGGAAGTGCAAGACAGCTGTGGTCAGAAGGAAGAGTCAATGGGTGGCAATGGAGATTCCAAATACTGTAAGTGCAGTTATTTGTTACTGATCAACTGTTAACTGCTGATGGGCGTGGGTTTCACATAAAAACCCTCTGACTCAGATGGACTGCTGTGGACATGTGCCAAGCTTCGATGGCACACAAAATGAAAGTCAGAACACCAACATGTAACGGAACCTCCTTTTCAATGCGGCAGGAAGTGATTCTCTGAGAGATTGAGCATCGCTTGGAGCAAGGAACTATTCTGGGAATAAATGAAAATCCACTTCTGGGTTTTTCCAAAGAACGCTTCTCACATCAACATACCTCTGGACTCGTGAAACTCGAGAGTTACGTGGGCGTCAAAGCCAAGGCTGAAGTAGTTGTTGAAGACATCAAGTGGTAGCTGTGAAGAAAGAGGCAAATAGATCTTCGTGAAAAGACTGCAGGGCAATAACAGACAGTGAAAATAACCGGCGGGAGGGGGTGGGGGAATTATGACAGCACTGATGGCTCGTATATAAATGTTGCACGGTCCAGTGATCGGTAAAATGAAAGGCCCACTGGAAGAGTTTTCTAAGCACAGGATGCCATGGTCACTGGCTCTCCAATGCTCCAGTCTGTAACCTGCTCCTTCACCTGATGGCTCGTCCCAGAGCAGAAAACAAGCCACAGAACAAACCTGCACATGCAGAGAGCTCCCTATCCCCAATAACACTCTCCATTTTAGAGGACTGTGTGCAGTTCCCGCCTCCATCATAGGAAACAATGTAGGACTCTGAAAATATATTAAGTAATATAACATACAAGTAATGTTGACAATAATGAAGGGTTATAACGATTAGAAAAGGCTGAACAGGATGGCTCTTTTCTCAATAAAAAAATAGCTCAGAGGAACCCTGTTTAAAGTCTTTAAAATAACAAAGAGTTCTGCAGAGGTGCGATTGTTAGCCATTAACCAGTACTCGGTGAGAAGGGCTCATCAAAGTAGTGTAGGGGGAAATGGGTGATGACAACTCCCCTGGGTAGAGAAGGACATTTAGGGCTGAGATGAGGCAAAAATGTTTTCACCAAAGAGTTGTGGACCTGTGGAATGAATTCTCTTTCACATGAAGTAGTTGGGACCAAGCCATGACATTTATTCAAAGAAGGGGTAAACATAGTTCCAAAGCGTAAGGAGATCATGGAAACAGGGAGAAAGGGGGAACCGAGCGCTGAATTTGGATGATCGCAAAAACCGTTGCAGCGGAGAAAGTGGAAATGGCCTGCTTTGGTTTTCTATATTTCTAGCAACTCCCACCCTGATTCCAACACTCCCACCGATCTCTAGTCCACCCAACATGAAATCTCCCCAGTGATTTGGTTACTGGTTCCTGATGTGATCGCCAGATGCTGCCCCTGATCCAGTCCTCTCCGGCTCCCACTGACCTGGGGAGCTTCATAGCCCTCCTCCCTCATCCCATGCCATGGCACGTCTACTTGGCTAGACGGCAACCAACCCCCTCCTCCCCCTACACCCTCCAGCCCCCACCCAGATCCGCGTCGGTTTTGATAAGTCTGTAATGTCCAGTCACTTACTTAGAAGTTTTTGTGCATATTATTTAAGAGTTTTCTTCTACCATTACCATGGGGTGCAGTTACATTCTATTTGGCTCAGCTTGCGAAAGATGATTTATCAACCCTTCTTTCTACAGAGCAGACATGGGACCAGCTGATCAGTCTATTACCTGTGCTCCTCGGTCATTTTAGATTTAGATTTAGAGATACAGAACGGAAACAGGCCCTTCGGCCCACCGAGTCCGTGCCGCCCAGCGATCCCCGCACATTAACACTATCTTACACACACTAGAGACAATTTTTACATTTACCCAGTCAATTAACCTACAAACCTGTACGTCTTTGGTCAGATGGAACCAGTGGGTTTCCTCTGCTCAGACGCAATACTTGTCGTGAATACAGATCCCCAGTGCAAAATTGGTTACCAGGGTCTATTGTTTGCAACTCCACTGCCCTTCTCAAAAGGAACAACAAAGGGGTAAAGGGTTTTAGTGTGGCAAATGGTTAACAGTGTGAGGTGTTGGCTGGCTGGAGCTCACTCACTCACTGAGCATTGTCAGGGTGCTATCACCGGAGCGCATGTGGAATGCCTCACTCCTGTGGTGGTGCGGCACACTCGAGGGCCGACTCCAATCATACTGACCCTTTCAGCTGCTGTTTCATCTCGCTCATCTGGGACTGCGTCGGCGTTACTTTCCACAAACAGATTCCATCGGTCCAGCTGCACGATGTTCCCATCTTCCACATGGGACAGGATCTTGGAAACTGGCTCATCTGTATATCCCTGAACCCATAACAGAAGCAGATTAGGAGGTGTAAAGAAACACTCATCCGTGTAACCTTTGATCCAAGACAGAAATAGATTTTGGTATTAATAAATTCCTCCTGCCCTCTAAACTGCAACCCAGGATCTAAACAGGAGAACTTAATTATATATATATTTTTTTTTTTTCTCTCCAGTTGCCAAGGGATTTTTTTTTCTCGAAATATAACTCAAAACGAAGAGCTCAATACCAGGTGGTCCTCAGAGCAAAGGGTAGGGTGATATCGTTGTTCGTGGATTAGTTTCCAGAACTGCTGACCTGGAAACGTGTGCATGAAACCCACCCTGACAGCTGGAGTGTACATTCATGCAATTGTCTAATCTGGAATCAAAAGTAAATATTCGCCATCATGAATCCCTCACATCCATCCGACTGTATTGACTAATGGTCTTTTGGTATGAAAACCTGATCTCTTCATCTACCCTGACCCATGAGACCCATACTGCAGCAGTGTGGTTGACTTCCAATTACTCTCTGAAGTGGCTTGGCAGGCTGCCCAGTTGAGGGGAACGTTAGTGGTTGGGAATGAACACTAATTGGTCAGTGGCACCAAATCCTGTGACAGAATCAAGTGTTAAGTTTAACAAATTGGTCTGGATTCACTTTACCCTGTCATCGTCGAGATATTTGACTGAAATCCACCTTGGTCAAAAGCATAAAATGTAATGATATAGCTTTGGGCGTCTGTTAAAAATCCTGGTTAGCCCTGACATTGTATAATATCCTGCTGTAGTAACCTTCATGAAACAGTACATCAGAGACTGCAAGATGGTCAGCCAGTGCCACTCTGCTGGGAATCTCCACCCCATGGTTCATTCACCATCTTATCCAAGAAAACCATTCAGAAATCAATTATTTTCTTCCTTTCTTCATCAGCTCCATAATCTGTGCACAACGCAAATAGCAGGAATGACCTGAGCGACAGAACCCCTTTGCTATCCCACCTGGTGATATTCTCGTGTGCATCCTCCTCGCCAAGGTACAATACTCAGGTAGCTGGTGGTGTGGCAATATTGGACACTGACTAGGATTTTGCACATAACATTTGACAAAAGCTTTGGAGCTGCTGGTAACTGATTGCAGGTTATATACCTTTGGAGGTGAATGGGTGCAAAAACAAATGAATTCCAGATATCAAGCAGCTCCACCATATCCTGAATGGCAACTAAATGTTGATAATGTACAAAAGCAAGTGACTTTATCCAATTAAAAACAAAAAAAAACTGAGGCCACGACTGGAAGAAAGAAGGAAATTCCTAAGCAGCAATCAGATGTCTTTCCGAATTTGGTTAACTAAAATAGTCTTTCAACCTCCGTGCTACTTTAATCTCACTTACCCCGCCCCAATTTAGGGTCCGTGCCAGGTCATTTCCTGTTCCCAGGGGAAGTACAGCTACAGGAGGCGGAGGGTTCAGCTGTAATTGATCCAAAATGGACAGAATCCATCCCACCTGGAAGAAAAAGGAATTCAGATTAAACAAAGCATTCATCAGGCTAGCTGCATAGTGCATCTCAACCTAACTTGCAGAATCAAATCAAATGGATTATTTTAACCTGCACCAATAAAGGATGACATAGTAATCTCTATTTATTTAGTCAATATTTGCTCCTTTTAAAATAGATTGGAAGTAATCCATGACAATGTTGATTCAGGAAGTTCCCAGGTTACTTAAGGGTTCTGTTCAAGATGTGTCCAATCTCTCAACACTCTCCACAAGTCAGAAACGTCCATTTTCTACAGTTATCAACAGCAGTCTCAATACATTATCCCTTGTTATCAATTATCAATACATTATCCCTTGTTCCTCCTTGTATTTTTAGATTAGTTTAACTTGTCATCAAGAAGAGCCTGTTCCTAAGCTGTATTGTTCTGTGTTATAAGGACATTATTATCCATTGCCGCCACATCACAAAACAGCTCTCCTATAATATCCTTGATTAATGATGCTACCTCACCAACTTTCCCTTTGGCCTACTCTGTTGGAACATCATATAGTCTGGAATATAGTCCTGGTCTCTCTCCAACCACATCATAATAGCCATTAGATCATGGTCAACTGTGGCCATCAGTGGTGTCAATTCATCGATCATATTACCAATAGTTTATTTTAGTTTATTTATTGTCACATGTACTGAGGTATAGTGCAAAGCTTGTATTGCATGCTAACCAGAGAGTGGAAAGACAATACATGATTACAATCGAGTCATCCCAGTGTACACATACGTGATAAAGGGAATAACGTGAATAACGTTCAGTGCGAGATAAAGTCCAGTAAAGCCTGATCAAAGATGTTCCGAGGGGCTCCAATGACGTAGATAGTAGATCAGGACTGCTCTCTAGTTGTTGGCAGGATGGTTCAGTTGCCTGATAACAGTTGGGAAGGAACTGTCCCTGAATCTGGACATGTGCGTTTTCACACTTCTGTACCTCTTGCCTGATGGGAGAGGGGAGAAGAGGGAGTGGCCGGAGTGCGACTATTGCATGAATTCAAATAAAGACCGTTGATCTTTGATTTTTAAAATGTTTTACTAACTCTCGATTTGCCCTGCATTGTAGACTTTTCTTTACATTTTCTGCCCCAGCCTGTTACCCTTTGCATTTCAGTACTCCCCTCACTTTTCTGTGCCTCTGCTCTCTCTATTTATTTTAATTTATTAAATGTCCTTGTTCATGGAGCCCTCCTTACTTTACAAATGAAGTGAAACTATAGTTACGAAAACAATACAAAAATAAATCACCACTACCGACCTTGTACTGTGCGATAATTTGTTTGGTTAGCACCTCTCTGATCTCAAAAATATTGTTGCTTACAACCCCAGCTCCGAGCTCCATTAAATGATGCAATTCCAGAATTGCTATTCCCATGACACGCTGTGAACACCAGGCTTCCCATCAACAACCACCCCCTCGTTTCCGCCTCCACATTCAAACCCTTTGTCCTATCAACTTATGTTTTCTGAACAGTCAAGTGAGATTACCAATGGGTAGAAAGTAATGTTAAAGACAATTGAAAATGCAGAGTGCTACAACAACTAAAAATCACACACCTGACCACAACAGAACAGCAAATGATGGGATAAGACATTTACTCTTTGGAAACCAATGGAGCTCCATTTCAAAACTAAAAACAGACCTTACATTTTCCAGGACTTCTCCATGGATACACTGTATTTCAAGGATGAAAATTAAGGCAACAACAGCAGATTGTGAAGGATGACGCTTTGCTGCATATCAAGCAAATAGAAATCCTCGAAGTGTAGCTTGTTTTCAAAACTTGATGAAAATGGCATCATTTATGTCAGAACATCAAGCAGCCAACAAAGCAAACTGATATCCAGCCCTCAGAAGGCAAATAGGAGAGCCCGTCCCCCCCCCCCCCCTTTGTAACCCACCCCATCTCACAGCAATTCCAAACAACATCAGCACCGTCCCACAATACGGCATAACGCAGACAATTACACCTATTTTCAGATGCCTTAGTTTGCACTCGGAGCTCAGTGTAGGGATTGATTTATGGAATGTTGGAGAAACACAAGAGGTGGTTGAGTCAGGTAACTTTAGCGAGCATTAGTCATAGAGTCAAACAGCACGAAACAGGCCCATCAGCCAAACTCATACATGATGATCAAGATGCTAACATCGTGGAGTTGGCGGCCTCTGCTGGAGACCGACTTCAGGAGCTCCAACCGCGGGAGCCTGCGGACTTTAACATCGCGGAGCTGGCGATTCCTTTGTCAGTGATCGACCTCTGAGCTCCAACTGCGGGAGCCTGCAGACTTCAACATCGTGGAGCACGCGGTCTCCGGTTAGAGTCCGACTTCAGGAGCTCCAAGCCACGGGAGCTTCGACCGCCCTGACGCGGGGGCTTTGACGGCCGGCTGTGGGAGCTTCGATCACCCCGACGGATGGTTCGACTGCCCCGACCACAAGAGAAAATGAGGGAAGAAGTTTAGACTTTATTGCCTTCCATCACAGTGAGGAGTGTGGGGAATCCATTGTGGTGGATGTTTATGTTAACTTTTATGTCGTTGTGCGTCTTGTTGCTTTTTTTTTAGTACGGCTGTATGGTAGTACGAATATCACTGTACCTTAATTGGTACACATGATAATAAAAGATCTTTGAAACCTTTGAAACCAGGGAAAAAGACATTCAGCCGATCTATTCTTCTCTTGATTTTATACATCTCTATATGATCACCCATCAGCCTCCTGTGCACAGAGGAATAAATGATCAAGTCCCGGCACCTAGCCATTGGTGGACATGGTGAAGAAGAGGACTGTTGGAGGAACAGAAAGGGAATAAGGAGGATAAAGAGTTTGCCCGTATTGTGGAGGTGAGATTGGGTGGCAATTATAATGCGAAGGATATGAGACTGTAAGATTAGCTCAAGATTGATGGGAACACAAGGATATGGGAAGCTTGACAAAATGTGCAGGAAGGAACTGCAGATGCTGGTTTACACTGAAGATAGGCACAAAATGCTGGAGTAACTCAACGGGTCAGGCAGCATCTCTGGAGGAAACGAATAGGTGATGAGTCCGATGAAGAGCCTCGACTAGAAACGTTACCCATTCCTTCTCTCCAGAGATGCTATGCTGCCTGACCCGCTGAGTTACTCCAGCACTTTGTGTCTATCTACAGGAAGCTTGAGTTGGCCTGAGAAAGGGAAGGCGATGGAATCCGTGAAAGGGGAATGGATTCAGCGGTAGAAATTATAAATTACTTCTGTCTTTCCAAAGATTAAGCAGAGTAAACACATACAAAACAAAAGACATTGACACAGCCAAAACATTCACTTAATGATCCTAGAAACAAGATGATACCTTGTGAATTGAATCACAAGAGACTAATTCACGCACTAAAGAAAGCAAGAGAGGATATTCAACATTTACACTTACAGTGCCGTCACCACCACAGGCCAAAATTCGTAAATTCTGCACCTTTCGGTATAGTTCTAACCTGCAAAGAACAAAGCAAGACGTTTAAAACAAAATCTAACATAAACTTTGAAGAAAGTAATAACCTATTGGGCATCAGAATAGTGGTTACAGATTCCCCACTTAGGGGGTTTAGATGCTATAAACACAGTGAGAAATCTCTGAAGATTGTTGGCTGACCTCTAAAAACTGTAGCTGGAGCGCCATCTAAAGGAGCTCATGACAAACACCGTGAGAAAACTTCTCAATTCTGCTCCAACTCTACTACTTGTATTCTAGACATAGAACATCGCACAGAACAGGGCATGAACTGGCCCTTTAGGCCACAGTGTCCATGCAAAACATAACGTCAAGTTAAATTAATCTCCTCTGCCTATACCTCGTCCCTATCCCTCCATCTCCATGTGCCTATTTAAAAGCCTCGTATCTACCTCGACCGCCACCCCTGGCAACATGTTCCATACGCACACCATTCTCTGTGTAAAAAAAAAGTCTCCTTTAAACTTTGCCCCTCTCACCTTGAAACTATGATTTGACATTTTCATTCATCCTGGGAAAAAGGGTTCTGACTGTTCTCCGTATCTGTGTCTCTCATACTTTTATATACTTCTATCAGGTCTACCCTCAGCCTCCAATGCTCTGGAGATAACAATCCAAGTTTGTCACCTCTAGAGTTTGTCACCTCCAAACCTCACCTTTAGAGTTAACCTCCAGTCCAAGCAACATCCTGGTAAACCCCTTCTGAAATCTCACCAAAGCCTGCACATTTTTCTTGTAATGGGATGACCAGAACTGCACACAGTACTCCAGTTGGGGCCAAATAAAAAAATAAATAAAGCTGCAACACTTCTTCTGGACTCTTATACTTAATGTCCCAACATGAAAACAAACATACCATGAGCCTTCTTTACCTCTCCATCCACTTGTGCGGTAACTACTTGTGAATGAGTCAGGTTGCACTCAATTTAATCTTACCTAGTAATTTTTAAAAAAACGTGCCTGATCCCTTTACTCCACCTTTAAACATTTGTGACTGGATTAGTGTAATATCATGATACTGTGCAGAAATTAAGAATTTCTTTATTTAAAGAAATAAAGGATAAAAAAATCTTCACCCTAACGCTTCCAATCAAGCCATGAATAAATGTGAATAGTTGGTCAAAGTAAAGAACAACCAATGAATAAGACAACAAGCTGAGAAATGTCTGTTCAAGTGATTTGAACCTCTGTTAACCAACAGAGTGTCTGTAACAGGCACTCCCAAGTCAGGTGAAAGAACGATCCAAAGTCATCCTCCACTGTAATTGCTTCAACAACGTAGTGTAACCTTATCTACAGAATGCCATCAATTACCATGCTGGTTTGACATTTCACTGCCTCAAAATAATCATTTTTGCCATTCACCTGAACAGATCAATCAGTTCAGTGACAATATGTGTCAAACTGGGGTTCTTCCATCCGATTCAATAACACATCTTCTCACAATCAAACTGGTTCTGTGCAGACTACCCCAACTCATCCCACATGCACCCACACACAATAGAGTTTTTAGTAGATTTAAACAACACCCAGTTCTCAGAGGTAAATCACTTGTGCTCAAACAAGTATTACCTATTTTGAATCAAAGTTGAATTGAAGACATTTGTTGGAAGGAACTGCAGATGTTGGTTTACACCGAAGATAGACACATAATGCTGGAAGGTTAGAAGGGTCTTGACCAAAAAACGTCTCCCATTCCTTCTATCCAGAGATGCTGCCTGTCCCGCTGAGCTACTCCAGCATTTTGTGTCTATCTTCTGAACTGGAGACAATTCTCCCTTAGTTTCAGCAATCAGGTCAGCAAACAGGATCTCGCATCCCCATTGACTTCCAGAATCTGATCATTGTACTGTTCTCGGGTGACCTTCGCCCAATTTATTACACTTGTACGCAAACGATGCCCCAGTGCCTGGGAGTACCAACACCCTCGTCAATGAGCGATGGCCCACAAACTGGTGTTGCCCCCGCCCCCTTCTCCAACTGAAGCTGACCACACATGACCTGGCATGAAGATTTTGACTGGCAACCTCTAACAGACAGCAAAGAAAGGCATTGGAGGGAGGGTGATCGCACCATGCTCACTTTTTCTATGGATCTGAATGCCAAACACCTTGGGCATCGATGTGGTCTGATACAAACTACTTTAACACAACACGGTGGCGCAGCGGTAGAGTTGCTGCCTTACAGCGAATGCAGCGCCGGAGACTCAGGTTCGATCATGACTACGGGTGCTGTACTGTACGGAGTTTGTACGTTCTCCCCGTGACCTGCGTGGGTTTTCTCCGAGATCTTCGGTTTCCTCCCACACTCCAAAGACGTACAGGTTTGTAGGTTAATTGGCTGGGCAAATGTAAAAATTGTCCCTAGTGGGTGTAGGATAGTGTTAATGTGCGGGGATCGCTGGGCGGCGCGGACCCGGTGGGCCGAAGGGCCTGTTTCTGCGCTGTATCTCTAAATCTAAACACTGAGGGAGAGAATCCCTTTGAAAGCCTCTGGACAAACTTTTACCAAAAAACCCAACAAAGCTTTTTTCCCCCATTTAAAATGATCCTCCTGCCACAGCCAATGTGCTGTTGGTTTCATAACTCATCCCCATTTGGTCTTACTTCGTTGATAAGTAAAATAATGTCACCTTCTCCATCCTCCCCCACACATACTCCTATTTGTTCCAATGACACCTTGACACCTGGGTGTTTGCTCTGTACTTACGCATCCTTAGGACTTCCATGGCACATATCAAACACCTGTCTTGGATTCAGATACCACATGAATGACTGGATAATCTTCGCCCCCTGCAAAGGAATGGATTAAATATTAATCAACATTACCTGCATGATTGTACAGCTTCAATCAATAAAATCACAGTCTCCTAATAAATTGGAGTTAATGTACATACAAATTTGCTTTACAAACTTAAATCTGTTAAACTGTTGGGGCTGAAGGCAGATAAATCCCCAGGGCCTGATGGTCTGCACCCCAGAGTACACAAGGAGGTGGCCCTAGATATCGTGGATGCATTGGTGATCATTTTCCGATGTTCTAAAGACTGTGGGTCGGTTCCTGTGGACTGGAGGGTAGCTAATGTAACCCCACTTTTTTTTTAAAAAGGGAGAGAGAAAACGTGGAATTATAGACCATTTAGCCTTACATCGGTGGTGGGGAAGATATTTGAGTCGATTATTAAAGATGTAATAGCAGCACATTTGGAAAGCAGTGACAGGATCGGTCAAAATCAGCATGGATTTATGAAGGGGAGGGAAATCATGCTTGACTAATCTTCTGGAGTTTTTTTGAGGATGTAACAAGTAGAATGAATAAGGGAGAGCCAGTTGATGTGGTGTATCTGGACTTTCAAAAAGCCTTCGACAAGGTCCCACACAAGAGATTAGTGTGCAAAATTAGAGCACATGGTATCATGGGTAGGGTATTGACATGGATAGAGAACTGGTTGACAGACAGGAAGCAAAGGGTAGGAATTAACAGGTCCTTTTCAGAATCACAGGCAGTGACTAGTGCACTGCCGCAAGGCTCGGTGCTGGGACCCCAGTTATTTACAATATATGTTAATGATTTAGACAAGGGAATTAAATGTAACATCTCTAAATTTGCAGATGACACAAAGCTGGGTGGCAGTGACTTGGATAGGTTGGGTGAGTGGGCAGATGCATGGCAGATGCAGTATAATGTGGATAAATGTGAGGTTATCCACTTTGGTGGCAAGAACAGGAAGACAGATTATAATCTGAAAGGTGTCAGATTAGGAAAAGGGGAGGTGTGATGAGACCTGAGTGTGCTTGTACATCAGTCACTGAAAGTAAGCATGCAGGTACAGCAGGCAATGAAGAAAGCTAATGGCATGCTGGCCTTCATTGCGAGAGGATTTGAGTTTAGGAACAAGGAGATCCTACTGCAGTTGTACAGGGCCCCGGTGAGACTGCATCTGGAATATTGCGTGCAGTTTTGGTCTCCTAATTTGAGGAAGGACATTAATGCTATTGAGGGAGTGCAGCATAGCTTCACCAGGTTAATTCCTGGGATGGCGGGACTGACATATGATGAAAGAATAGATCGACTTGGTTGCATTCACTGGAATTTAGAAGGATGAGAAGGGATCTTATAGAAACACATAAAATTCTTAAAGGATTGGACAGACTAGGTGCAGGAAAAATGTTCCCGATGTTGGGGGAGTCCAGAACCAGGGGTCACAGTTTAAGAATAAGGGGTAGGCTATTTAGAACTGAGATGAGGGAAAACCTTTTCACCCAGAGAGTTGTGAAACTGTTGAAACTTTCTGCCACAGAAGGCAGTGGAGGTCAATTCACTGGATCTTTTCAAGAGAGGATAGATTTAGCTCTTAGGGCTAACAGAATCAAGGGAGATGGGGAAAAAGCAGAACGAGGTACTGATTTTGGATGATCAGCCATGATCATATTGAATGGCGGTGCTGGCTCAAAGGGCCGAATGGCCTACTCCTGCACCTATTTTCTATGTTTCTATATTTCTAAAATCTGTTTTATGTCATGCTACGTCAAATACCATAAATGGGATCTACTGTTACTGGAATGCAGTGCTATAGGGGACAACGTGGCTGTCAGACAAGATAATGAAAAGGACCATCTATTGAAATCAAAAAGTGGTCATATGAAGAATGGTAGAACTCTTCTCCTGCCAACATACGATCTCTGATGTATCAGTTAAATGCACACATGATCTTGATGTCATCCATTCTATTTTCCACCTGAGTTTTGCAGTTAAGGCAAAGCTCCAGGAAATTGGGAAAGAACCTAAAATGGTTGCTGTATGAAAATAACTGCAGATGCTGGTACAAATCAAAGGTATTTATTTCACAAAATGCTGGAGTAACTCAGCAGGTCAGGCAGCACCTCAGGAGAGAAGGAGTGGGTGACGTTTCGGGTCGAGACTCTTCTTCAGACTCCTTCATGTGGTTGCTGGAGAGCTACACCCAAACCAACGCAAAAAAAATCACTTTCTCTTTGACGTTCATTTGTACACCAGGCATAATCTCAATTTCGTAAACCTCAAGGTGCTTGGCTCATATGGAATTCTGGTTCAACTAAAACTCCCTGCAAATCTCCACCTCTTGTCCAGTGACCAGTCTGCCCTGAGAACTTGGAGCTGATTGCTGCCAGTTATTCAGCTGCCGGAAGCATCATTCGTGTGCACTTCCTGACTTTATAAGCATAACGTTCAATTGTGGCAGCACAGCTAGTACTTTGACAGGTGCCCAAGCTCCTCCTTCCTGTCATCTACCAGTTTTAATGCAGTATCTTCTCAACCCAAATCATATTTACATATGATATCCGAAAGGAAAGACAAATATAAAGAGGGAAAGGTAGAAGCAATCAGGTAATGGCCCCAATGCAGACTTCAATACTACTATGGAGTTACTCAGCACATTGTTGTCTGAGGTTATGCACTGGATTCGCTCCTTTGCTTTTGAGACTAATACTGCACGAACCACTCTGTCAGAGAGAGGAAGCACCCACCTGATTTCCCCCACTCTTGGGATTGACAAACACTAACAACGGCTTCATCAGATTTGATGGGATGGGCTTTATGATAAAGGGTCTCCATCTTCCTTCCTGTTTCCAAAAAGGAAAAGAATCAGTCACAACCCGTGATAGCTACCCAAAGTAGTTATTGCTCTGCATTGTCCGTTCCAGGTACAGACAAGAGCTCAAAAATATGTTTTGATGACAATCTGCATTGTTGAAAACTTTGAACAAGTGCATGCACGTTGTATCTTGCGGCAGATCTCAGTGGCCAGGCCTGTTAACAGGGACTCAAAAAACATCAGCAAATTACATTCAATTCCCAGAATACAGAAGAACGATTACTAAATGCTGCCTGTATTAAGGGGTATTACCTATAAGGAGAGGTTGGACAGACTTGGATTTTTTTTTCTCTAGTGTGCTGGAGACCGAGGGAAGACTTGATAGAAATATATAAAGTTGTGGGAGACATGGATAGGGTAGACAATCAGAACTTTTTTCCCCAGGGTGAAAATGTCAAGGACTACAAGCATAGCTTTGAGGAGGGGCAAAATTTAAAAAATACTCTGCGAAGGTGGTAGTGGAGGCAGATACAATAGTGGTATTTAAGAGGCTTTTAGATGGGTACATTGATATGCAGAGAAGGGAGGGATATGGATTAGTTCGGCACACACTTTGTGAAGGAGCTTTCATGTGCTGCAATAATCCATGTTCTATGAAAGAATATTGACCCACTATTCACACAAGGTGGTGAGAATTGAATAGAACAGATGGGAGGAGGAGAAGAATGAATGATGGCAAGACTGAGGAGAGTTTAACATTCTGAGACAAATAGAATGACGATGCAGCGTTGTTTGGGAAAAAAAGAGCTTAAAAAAAAAATAGCGAGTATACCACCATTGGCCTCCTTACAAAAATCCTTCAAGCAATTCTAAATTCTCCTCCCCAAGCTTCAGTTGGTGATCCTGCATTTAGAAATGGAAATTAAACCAAGGTAGCGTGTTCTTTCAAGGTTTGCATGGCACTGCCTCCAAGAAGAGTAGCTAAGTTCTCCCTAATTTCTTCGCCAATTTTGCTCTCCAAAATAAGTTGACTAAAATATTTAATCTGTTCATTCCTTTTTGAACTGTTGTGTTTCCCATATTATAACCATAATTAATTACACCTTAACTACTTTTTTTTTTAGATTATTTTTTAGATTTAGAGATACAGCGCTGAAACAGGCCCTTCGGCCCACCAGGTCCGCGCCGCCCAGCGATCCACGCACACTAACACTATCCTACACCCACTAGGGACAATTTTTACATGTTTACAGCCAATTAACCTACATACTCAGGTTCGATCCTGACTATGGGCGCCGTCTGTACGGAGTTTGTACGTTCTCCCCGTGACCTACGTGGGTTTTCTCAGAAATCTTCGGTTTCCTCCCACACTCCAAAGACGTTCAGGTATGTAGGTTAATTGGCTGTAAACATGTAAAAATTGTCCCTAGTGGGTGTAGGATAGTGTTAGTGTGCGTGGATCGCTGGGCCGTGCGGACCTGGTGGGCCTGTTTCTGCGCTGTATCTCTAACTTGACTTCTCCAACTTTAGATAGTTCCTCTGTCCCTCTCTTCCCCTCCCCCTTCCCAGATCTCCCTCTATCTTCCTGTCTCCACCTATATCCTTCCTTTGTCCCGCCCCCCTGACATCAGTCTGAAGAAGGGTCTCGACCCGAAACGTCGCCCATTCCTTCTCTCCTGAGATGCTGCCTGACCTGCTGAGTTACTCCAGCATTTTGTGATCAAATGTCGAGGAGGATCTCTGTTATTATATTGTTCGAGTCATTACGCTTATCGCTCACCCGGTCTATGCAAGTGGCACCTTGGGAGCTAATTGATAGACGAGAAGCTGGCCGCTACACCAATGCTCAAAGGAACTTGAGGATTGCTTCTGATGGTCACAAAAATATACTCAATCCCTTTTTCCTCTTCATCCGTGCCCCATTGATAATTCCCATTCCATGGCCAAATCTAAATCACAATGATGTGCTGAACAGCAATTCATAACAAAAACAAAATCACACTGCTGCTTACCTCAACTCCCTTCTTGCTCGACTTCCGTTTAAATGAGGTCCGCTTTTTCTTTTTACTTGATTTCAGTGAATTCTGCGGGTTGGAGAAGAAGGAAAGGGTGATAACGTTGAAGACTGTGGCAAGCAAGAGGCGAGGTTCGGAAAATGTGAGACGTTTCCCTCACCTGAACCCGTCTGGCCCGAATGATCCAAGTTGGCGGGATGATCACGGCAGCATGGGCTCCCAGTGTACAGGGCTCCTCGATCTGCTGCAGCATGAAGCACGTCACCTTGTTATGGTACTGCAGGAAAACCCAAAGCAAGCAACTTGATTTAAAAAAGAAAAGTACTTGTTTCATTCCTCCCCCAACCTTTCACCTTCTCTTCTGCTGTTGGAACATCGTGACACCATAACATACCATGTTCAAAGATGGAAGGGGAGCCTTCAGACGGCTGACCTTGGCTTTATCAACCCCCTCCATCAAGATGTTATTACATTTGTTAACATAGATCTATGTCACTGTTACAGCTGACAGAGATGATTATTTGCTGAAACAATGAGCTGGCTTTACAGTGAGTAATATCTCTTAACAAAAAGCTGATATACCATTTCTTTAATTCTATTTTGTCAGAAAATTGAATGAGGAAAAGACATGGCCCAGGAAGTTGGCGAGGAGCCAAAAGAGTCAGCCAAACTATAATTTTACTTTCTAAATGGGTTAAACAAACAGGTCAGAGCAGACGGATTTGCGAAATATTCTGTGCAGGAAGAAACTGCAGATGCTGGTTTACACCGAGGATAGACACAGAAATGCTGGAGTAACTCAGCGGGACAGGCAGTATCTCGGACAAGGGTCCCACCGAAACATCACCCTTTCCGTCTCTCCAGAGATGCTGCCTGTCCTGCTGAGTTACTCCAGCATTTTGTGTCTATCTTTTGCAAAACATTAATTGAGCATAAAACCAATGTTAGTTTCATTACATTCATCACTCCTTTCCTTCAATCTATCGGATGCTTTTTGTTCATTTTCTGCCAGCATCCTGGCAATATGCGATTAAAATCTACTCATCTCCAAAACCGCTCACCTCGATAAAGATAATTCACTTGAAACAACAGCTGTGCTTTTTCCCTTACAGGTGCTACCTGGTCTGCTAAGTATCCCAATGCTTTATGCTTTCAAAAGCAGGTATGGTATTGCATTTTAACTGCACCAGACTCGGGACAGAATCAATTATTTTATGGGCACTCCCATTGACAACTGCCCACATCTGTCGGAAAGTCCGTCATGGGGCTACTCCAGAACATCGTCCGAGGTGCGGTCTTCTGTGCACCAGGACACAAGCAAAGTGCAATCCTCTGTAAGTCCAATGTGGCAGTTCCAATAGACAATAGGTGCAGGAGTAGGCCATTTGACCCTTCGAGCCAGCACTGCCATTCAATGTGATCATGGCTGATCATTCTCAATCAGTACCCCGTTCCTGCCTTCTCCGATACCCCCTGACTCCGCTATCCTTAAGAGCTCTATCTAGCTCTCTTTTGAATGCATTCAGAGAATTGGCCTCCACTGCCTTCTGAGGCAGAGAATTCCACAGATGCACAACTCTGACTGAAAACGTTTTTCCTCATCTCCGTTCTAAATGGCCTACCCCTTATTCTTAAACTGTGGCCCCTTGTTCTGGACTCCCCCAACATTGGGAACATGTTTCCTGCCTCTAACGTGTCCAACCCCTTAATAATCTTATACGTTTCGATAAGATCCCCTCTTATCCTTCTAAATTCCAGTGTATACAAGCCTAGTCGCTCCAGTCTTTCAGCATATGATAGTCCCGCCATTCCAGGAATTAACCTAGTAAACCTATGCTGCACGCCCTCAATAGCAAAAATATCCTTCCTCAAATTTGGAGACCAAAACTGCACAGAGTACTCCAGGTGCGGTCTCACTAGGGCCCTGTACAACTGCAGAAGGACCTCTTTGTTCCTATACTCAACTCCTCTTGTTATGAAGGCCAACATTCCATTGGCTTTCTTCACTGCCTGCTGAACCTGCATGCTTCCTTTCAGTGCCAACCTCCACAGGTCTCCTACTTTACAGGCTGAGAAATCTGCCTACTGTGCTAGCTTAAACCAGGTGCAAGATCCGGATGGTACAAGATGGTACGTAAAGCCTTGTGTACTGCCTTGTGTACTGTCTACTGTCTTACACTCTTACCATGTGCCTAATGTATGGTAGGATTGTCACTGAACCGTATACAAAAAAATAATTTTCACTGTACTTGGGGTACAGGTGACAAACAGGTGCCATTGAATTACTGAAGTGCATTAAAATGAATGGAAGAAATCCGTTGCGAGGAAGAGGAAGACAATAGGAGCTTTCAATTAACTTCATTAAACCAAATAAAATGCTTTATTTGCTCTTAGTTGTTTAATTTAAATAAAATAATAAATAATCTTCCAACATTCCTTTAATTTTTTTAAAGCAATTTTTTGATTCATCGTGTCCATTGAAGCCATTCATATCCATTAAAGATCGGGGACAGGCTTGATGGCTGCTAGGGTGGAGACAGACAAGCTGTCATCACCTGTCTGTCATTGCACCCAGCCAAGTACAGGACAGCACGAGTTACCCGTGTTGGGAGCGGGCTCCTGGTGGAAGTCGACGCCCAGCATAGCCCGAGGCTGAGTGGTACAAGATGGTAAGACCTGAGTAATCTCCTAGACAAGTTTCGATCGCCTAGCTTGGGGTCGGAGAGGAATTTCCCGGATTTTTTTCCCAAATTGGCCTGGGTTTTTATCCGGTTTTTCGCCTCTCCCAGGAGATCACACGGTTCTTTTGGCTGGGAAGAAGGGCGATAGTGGGAAGGGGGTTGGGGTAGGATCAGCCATGATCGTATTGAATGGCGGAGCGGGCTCGAGGGGCCGGTTGGCCTACTCCTGCTCCTATTTTCTTGTGTCTTGTGTTCTTGGTACCTAAAACGTGGGGACTTTTGTGCACTGCCTCTGTGTGGCCGGCAATCTGGGGCCCGCGGAAAATTTGCCCCAGGCGAAAGTTTTAAGACTTACTGCTTGCTTACACCAGGAACAGCTGATAGCCACAATCTCTTTACTGTGGAAGGGAAACTTCTGCTGGAAACCCTGCAAGGAAAGAAAGAAAAGGTTGTCGTTGAGCAAGTGATTTGCAAAGCTGCCAATTGTCAACCCGACACACTTTTAGGATGTGTAGGAAGGTACTGCTGATGCTGGTTTATACCGAAGATAGGCACAAAATGCTGGAGTAACTCAGCGGGACAGGCAGCATCTCCGGATAGAAGGAATGGGTGACGTTTAGGGTCAAGACCCTTCTTCACATCCTTTTAGGATGATGTCCCAAAAGCATGGCACAAAGGCGACCCCCCCCACCCATGAACTGGAAGTCAAGTCATTGAACCGTGTTGCAGCATCATTTGGACAAGCTAAAACCTGCCAGACCACAGAGTATTTCCAATCTCTCACAGAAGAAGATAAATGTTGCTTGTTTTAAACATATGATTTGCGGGTGTCTGGAAAGAATGCTTCAAACTATAAGAAATCGAGTTCCTTCTAAAGTGTGCAAAACATGTTTCTCCTCAAATATACTGATGTGATGAATATTTCTTTTGAGGGCAAAGGATTATAAAACTATTGAGCGGAGGCTATTTTAAGGCACCAATACATTCAGAGGCTCTTTTAGATTTAGAATTAGATTCTCCAAAGGCTCTGATGAATTGTACCAAAATGTCAAATCTACAGCTTTGTGCAGTATTAATCCAAGTCTCGTGCTCTTAGCCTGAACAAAAATGTCATCACAAGCCCGCATCCAAGCATAAGCAAGATTTGAAGTGCTTATTTTGACAATAATTATCCAGTGTATGTCTCTTGATTCCATCTCACCATCACTGCCTCTTGCTCAATTCCCAAAATTGACACTCTGCGTCTGTGAAGTCAGGTTTATGTACGTCTTGGTGCACGTGGTTTCAAACACCCCACTTTCAATTTTAGCCAATGTGTTTTATTTCCCTTAATTTCTGGATAAGCTGGTCAATAAACAAGCAATCATTTTTACTTTAAGAAAATAACTGCTGATGCTGGTACAAATCGATTTATTCACAAAATGCTGGAGAAACTCAGACTGAAGAAGGGTCTCGACCCGAAACGTCACCCATTCCTTCTCTCCCGAGATGCTGCCTGACCTGCTGAGTTTCTCCAGCATTTTGTGAATAAATAATTTTTACTTTGGTCGTCCGAAACTCGCATTACTGAGAGGGGAACAAGGATCGCTCGGATTTAACATGTACTTGACCAGCTGAAGGATTCACACTGATTTGCCCTTCCCCACATCAGAGCAAGATGATTACGTCCCACACCACTCCAGACCCTCGCACCTTGCCACACTGCTTGCACTTCCCCTCCTGCCTCCTCCGATGGACCCAATGGTGCCGGACAAACGTGGGCTGCAAGAGAAGGGAAACAAGGAAACAACAGTTCATAAGGAATAGGAGTGGAATTAGGCCATTTGGCCCTTCAAGTCTATTCCATCATTCAATCATGGCTGATCTATCTCTCCCTCCTAACCCTATTCTCCTGCCTCCTCCCCATAACCTCTGACACCAATACTACTCAAGAATCTATCTAGCTCTGCCTTAAAAATAACCACTGACTTGGCCTCTACAGCCTTCTGTGGCACAGAATCCCACAGATTCACCACCCACTGACCAAAGAAATTTCTCCTCATCTCCTTGCTGAAAGAGGAGACTTTAATTCTGATCTCTAGTCCTAGACTCTCCCACTAATGGAAACATCCTCTCCGCATCCACTCTCTCCAAGTCTTTCACTATTCTGTATGTTTCGATGAGGTCCCCCCTCATGCTTCCAAACTCCAGTGAGTACAGGCCCAGTGCTGCCAAACGCTCATCATTGGTTAACCTACTCATTCTTGGGGTCATTGTAAACCTCCTCTGGACCCTCTCCAGAGCCAGCACATCCTTCCTCAGATATGGTGCCCAAAATTGCTCACAATATGCAAAATGTGGCCTTACCAGCGCCTTTAGAGCCCAAACATTACATCCCTGTTTTTATATACAAGCCCACTTGAAATAAATGCTGGCATTGAGTTTTCTTTCTTTACTACCGATTCGACTTGCAGATTAACCTTTTGGGAATCCTGCACAACTCCCAAGGTCCCTTTGCACCTCAGATTTCTGGATTCTCACCCCATTTAGAAAATAGTCTATGCCTTTATTCCTACTACCAAAATGCATGTCTCCACACTTTGCTACTCTATATTCCATCTGCCTCTTCTTTGCCCACTCTCCCAGCCTGTCCAAGTCCTGCAGAATCCTTGCTTTGTCTACACTATGATGTATCATCCGCAAACTTCGTCACAAAGCCTTCAATCCCCTCGTCCAAATCATTAATATACAACACGAAGAGTAGCATCCCCAGCACCAGCCCTTATGGAACTCCACTAGTCACTGGCAGCCAACTAGAAAAAGCCCCCTTTATTGCCACTCTTTGTCTTCGGCCATCCAGCCAACCTGCTATCCATGCCAGTATCTGCCCTTTGATACCGTTGGCTCTCATCTTCCTAAGCAGCCTAACGTCAGCCTAAAGTCAGTGCTCCAAAGTGTCGCAAAGACTCTCAGTGGCAATCTCATGCTTTCACACACTGTCTGGCCCATGTGCTTCAGATGGAACGAATCCTCTAGGAACAGATTTGTCTCACTGATTCCTTACGTTGCCACAACCTCCCATTTCCATAGTATCCATGGGTGATTTAAGTATTGTTATTCCGGTTTACAATTTTATAATCACAATTCCAGTCACTCAGTCCTTCTTAACAAAACTGACGCATTCTAGAGATGGGGCTAATTTCTGGAGATGGGGTGTAAATTTACCTTTGGAAGTAAAGGATTAAAAATTAATTCAAGCAGTATAAAATATTTGACACTCTGCTGAGGAGACCTGATCCCCTTACATCAGGTCCCCTGGGGGGTAATTGATATTCATTCCATCCTTGCAAAAGGTGAACTCAAAACAATCCAACAACTGCCCAATATACTGCAGGTTCGATATTGTTCGGAACAATTAAAAATATTTATTTGCAACAGCTAATTGAATGGGCAGGCAGAAAAATCAACTAATGGGTATAGAATCGTGGATGTTCCCAGTACTATTACCCCTTCCACATGCGAGGAACTTGCAGCAGGATTTGAGGCTAATTCCAGCAGAGTTCATATCAAATCAAACAAGAACCACGTCCAAGAATAAGATGATCTTTGCTCCTTTTCTTGATACATTGCTGGTGAATTCACCTACCTCCCGAACATTACGTGATCCAGATTCCCGGAATGTTGGTTTACACCGAAAATTTATCTGTGAATTTAAAAATAGACATAAAAGAGCATTGGTATATTTTTTTTTAACAAGAGCAAATTGCCAAAAGGTATGAGTTTAGTGACCCATTTTGTAAAAGGTTTTAATAAATTTCAATTAATTGCTCTGAGGTGTATTTAAAATAGCAGTATGAAAATTGAACAGTGCATAGGAGTGGACATTTGGAAACAGCACATGGTAATTAGGGACAATTTACATAGCTTTTTGAAGGCGGTGGCCAAATGTATCATTCTTGCCAGTTGAAATTTGGTTTCTAGATTGGCATTAAACAGTCAAAATAATGGGAATATCTAATACAGTGGTTCCCAACCTTTCAAATATAGCGACCCATTTTAGAACAAGCAATCATGAAGCGACCCCAACCCTTAAAATATCTTATATATACATTCGGTTTTTGTACAACAAACTGCCATATATTGCGATTATTGAATTATAGATTATTTATTCATAAAAAATTCCAAAGCTCCTACAAACATTAATTAATTGCAAATCAATTCAAAATTGTTCGAACACACAAATTTCCACCGTTATGTAAAATATGTTTATGAACTGACTTTAATGAGACGGCTGGTATTGCAGTTTTTTAGCTAGCAATTCTATCCTGGGCTCCGTTGTCGATATGGCACACCTCAAGTCGTCTTCCAGATTTAATTTATTTCGGTATTTGTTTTTAAGGATGAGAAGTTGGGAGAATGCTGCTTCACATAAGTAAGTTGTTGGGAAGGGCAATAAATTCCTTATCGCGATTTCTGATATTACTGGGAATTTTTGGAAACTTTTTGCCCAAAATTCTTGTAGTTGCAATTCACCAAACCATGATTTAGCTTCAAAATTGTTTTTTAAGTCGATGAACTCTTCTTCTGCTGCTTCAGGGATATTAGATACATTGGCATTGAATGGGTTGATTGTAAGGGAGAAAGATTTGCAACATTCATCAGGAAAATAACTTCTTAATCGAACAGTAAGAATTTCCAAATGCTCTTGTATCAAGCTATATAAGTCATCGATGTTAATTTCATTTGCCGCTTCTTCAACAAATTGGACAAGTGTTGGGAACATGTATAATTTCTTATGGTTAATTTTGGTGATCCAGAGTTCCAATTTCATTTTGAAAGACGATATGTTTTCAGACAAAGATATTATCGTACTTTCCTTACCCTGTAATCCTGTATTAACACTATTAAATATCTCAAAAATGTCGACCAGGTATGCCAATTTGCACAACGTAAATTCATCCGTCAACAATGATTCATATTCGCTTGCATTTTGAGAATCGAGAAATATTTGAAGCTCTCCTCTTAATTCAAAAAATCTCTTCAACGCCTTTCCTTTCGAGAGCCATCTTACCTCTGTGTGAAACAATAGTGCTTCATGCGTTGATCCCAAATCCTCACATAAAACTTTGAAGAGCCGTGTTGCAAGTGGCCTTGATTTAACGACATTTACTGCTTTAATCACTCGGTTAAGCACTTCTTTCAATGGTTCAGGTAACGTCTTGGTAGCTAATACTTGTCGATGAATCATGCAGTGAGTCCCAATTACTTCTGGAGTCACTTTTTTAACCAACGATTGGAAGCCAGACTTACAGCCGAGCATTGCAGGTGCCCCGTCAGTACAAACTCCGCATAATTTCTTCCATTCAATTGAATGTTCATTAAAGAAATCATCAATTAAATCAAAAATATCAGCAGCAGTAGTTGAAGTTTGCAGAGGCTTACAACACAAGAATTCTTCTTTAATTTTTTCATTTTTATAATAACGAACATACACAAGAAGTTGTGCAAAGTTTGTCACATCAGTAGTTTCATCAAGCTGTATGCTGAACAGCCCAGTTGGAGTTTCTTTTAATTCTTGAATAATTTGGCATAAAATATCCTCGGACATATCTGTTATCCTTCGTTTTACCGTATTGTTTGACACGGATAGAAGCGATAATTTATTTACCGCTTCAGGACCGATCATGAGACGTACAATATCTTTGGTGCATGGAAAAATAAGATTCTCAGCTATTGTGTGTGGCTTTTTAGCACGTGCTATTCTTAATGCAACCGTGTATGAAGCTTCAATGGCGGCTACATTTTTGTTTTGAAATAATCCACTGCTATCAAGCCGGCGGCTTTTGACACCAACAACTTTTGCTTTAAAAAAGTCAATACTTTTATCTTTCAAATCAGGGTGCTTAGTTTCGAGATGTCTTTGAAGTTTAGCTGGTTTCATAGACTCATGAGCAAGAACTTCCAAACATACTACACACTGTGGTCTTTCCACACCTGCATTAACTATGTCAGTGAATCCCCATTTCAAGAAATCATCACTGTACTTTCTCTTTCTTACACTCATTTTTAAAGGGTTAAGAATCACTCGAACAAAACTAACTACGTGTCACTGCAAGCGCGCGTACAACACTAGGTAAGTGGGAGGAGCGACAGCGGTGGCGCGACCAAGACAAAACAGAAACCAAACATGTTCAATACTGGCTTGAGTGACAACACGTTGTGTTGAGTGACTTAGGGAACTGTTACATTTAGTTTCATAGTATGAATTTATATAACTATCTTAATATGCATTTCACCGTGTTTTATATAATATTCATATCAGCTCAAAATCATTTAACGACCCCATGGCATTGGTGTCGCGACCCCGTTTGGGGTCGCGACCCACAGGTTGGGAACCACTGATCTAATATGTGAAGCTTTTTCTTAGGATGGTATAAAACAGATAGGAATGGAAAGGACAATGATTCATTGAAATTCTAATCAAAGGGAATCAAATATAAAAGGGAGGATTCACTGGAAATATCGTCACGGGAAGGGGATGCAGTCTGGCCAATCCGAAGGTCATAAAAGTGCATTGGGGGGAAAGCTATTTGGAAGGATCAATCAGGGATCAACTGCATTCGATGCCAAAGCAGTTAAATGAGGGAAACATACTGCAGTCATCAGTTATTACTTTCTAGAAGATGTATCTTTCACATCACATATCCTTTGTGATAAGGTCAATTAAATGCCACTTGTTAATTGGAAGAATAACTCCACAGAGGGACGGGGTCGAAGATACTTGCTTTCTCTAGGTGCTCAATACAGACTGTGTGAACCACGATCTTGCAAGCAGCACATTTCTTCCGTGACACCGACCTTTGCTGCAAAGGGAAATAAAAAGAATGATTGACCACAACGTCCCGAAATGTTGAAAGGATTTTCAAGACTTTTCCTAAACTACTTAAGTAGTTTACGGTAGCGCAGCGGTAGAGTTGCTGCTTTACAGCGAATGCAGCGCCGGAGACTCAGGTTCGATCCTGACTACGGGTGCTGCACTGTAAGGAGTTTGTACGTTCTCCCCGTGACCTGCGTGGGTTTTCTCCGAGATCTTCGGTTTCCTCCCACACTCCAAAGACGTACAGGTATGTAGGTTAATTGGCTGGGTAAATGTAAAAATTGTCCCTAGTGGGTGTAGGATAGTGTTAATGTACGGGGATCGCTGGGCGGCACGGACTTGGTGGGCCGAAAAGGCCTGTTTCCGGCTGTATATATATGATATGATGATATGATAAGTACAGGAAACTTGACCATTGACCAGAAATGATAATTGTTTTCTTTTTACTAGTAACTGCAGAATGGAGAGGCGAGGAAGAGGGGGAGGGAGGCAAGGAGGAGGGGGAGGGAGGGGGGGGGGGGGAGAATGGGGAGGGGGGAGGGGGAAGGGAGGGAGGGGAGGGTGCTGCACCAATCTAGTATCATAATACAGCTAGGCTGACAAAGTCACATAAATTTCTCTTCTGTTTAGAGAAGACATTTTTGCCTCATTGCATTTGGTAATACCAGTCCTGACACTCAGCACCAAAGACCAGAGATCCAAATACACCAGCCTTCAATGGATTAATCTGTGGTCACTTAATGCTGTAAAGAGTTGTGCACGCCTCCACCTACGTCGTTCTTCTTTTTAAATTAAAACTACCAAATAACTTTGTTTCTTTTGATTCATGGAAGCCCATTAATAGATCATTGTTGCACGCATAATGCATTTCAGAGTTCAGCATTCAGACCTGCGTAAAAGGGGTTTTCTCCGTGGAACCTACTAAACACTTTTCTTCCAAGGTGACTTAAAAGAAAATGCACAATGCATAAAACAGATAAGCATCACACCTTTGCTGGGAAACTACTGTTCAGCTGAACCTTCAGCAATACACAGGACCAAAAACACACCTGTATCTGCTTCAGGAACACATAAAAGCATTCCGGTCTTTCAGAATGTGGTATCAAATAAGATCCTCAATCTTGAGAATCATACAGCTCCAGAGGGCTTGTGTATCAAAATCCCCCTAGTTTTATTTTTCAATTGAGCTTCATTTTGAAAAGAAAATTCAATAGCAAAAGGTAAAAAAAATATTTATTTAGCTGGGATATCTGTGCCTTATCCATTTTTTACCTCACTGATGATCTTCTACAGTTCCAAACAATGCACGCAAAATGCTGGACTAACTCAGCGGGACAGGCAGCATCTCTGGAGAGAAGGAATGGGTGACGTTTCGGGTTGAGACCCTACTTCAGACTGATGTCAGGGGAGCGGGCGGGACAGAGATAGAATGTAGTCGGAGACAGTAAGACTGATGGGAGAACTGTGAAGGGGGAGGGGATGGAGAGAGAGGGAAAGCAAGGGCTATTTGAAATATGAGGTACTGTTCCTCCAATTTGCGCTGGGCCTCACTCTGACAATGAAGGAGGCCCAAGACCAGCTCTGCAAATACTCTCCTCCGCCTAGCAGAGCTGGTCTTTACCTTCAACAACTTCTCCTTCGACTCCTCTCACTTCCTCCAAATCCAAGGCGTAGCTCTGGGCACTCGCATGGGCCCTAGCTATGCCTGCCTCTTTGTAGGGTACGTCGAACAATCAGGCCTACACTGGCCCTATCTCCGAACTCTACCTCCGCTACATTGACGACTGCATCGATGCTGCCTCCTGCACCCATGCAGAACTCACTGACTTCATCAACTTCACGACTAATTTCCATCCTGCACTCAAATTCACTTGGACCATCTCCAACATCTCCCTACCATTTCTGGATCTCACCGTCTCCATCACAGGAGACAGACTATTGACTGACATCTACTACAAACCTCCTGACTCCCATAGCTATCTAGACTACGCTTCTTCCCACCCTGTTTCCTGTAAAGACTCTAACCCCGACTCCCAATTCCTCCGTCTACGCCGCATCTGTGCCCGGGATGAGGTTTTCCGTACTAGATCATCGGAGATGTCCTCATTCTTTAGGAAAACGGGGTTCCCCTCTTCCATTATAGATGAGGCTCTCACTAGGGTCTCCTCGATATCCCGCAGCTCCGCTCTTGCTCCCCCTCCCCCCATTCGCAACAAGGACAGTCCCCCTTGTCCTCACCTTCCACCCCATCAGCCATCGCATACAGCATATAATCCGCCAACACTTTCGCCACCTCCAAATTGATCCCACTACTGGCCACATCTTCCCATCTCCACCCTTTTCTGTTTTCTGCAGAGACCGTTCCCTCCGCAACTCCCTGGTCAATGTCCCTTCCCACCCAAACCACCCCCTCCCCAGGCACTTTCCCCTGCAACCGCAGGAGATGCAACACCTGTCTCTTTACCTCCCCCCTCGACTCCATCCAAGGATCTCGACAGTCTTTTCAGGTGAGGCAGAGGTTCACCTGCACCTCCTCCAACCTCATCTACTGTATTATCTGTTCCAGGTGTCAACTTCTGTACATCAGCGAGACCAAGCGCAGGCTCGGTGATTGATTCGCTGAACACCTCCGCTCAGTCCGCCTTAACCTACCTGATCTCCCAGTTGCTCAGCCTTTTAACTCCCCCTCCCATTCCCAATCTGACCTTTCTGTCCTGGGCCTCCTCCATTGTCAGAGTGAGGCCCAGTGCAAAATGGAGGAACAGCACCTCATATTTTGCTTGGGTAGCTTCCAGCCAAGCGGTATGAACATTGACTTCTCTAACTTCAAATAGCCCTTGCTTTCCCTCTCTCTCCATCCCCTCTCCGCTTCCCAGTTCTCCCACCAGTCTTACTGTCTCCGACTACATTCTATCTCTGTCTCGCCCACTCCCCCGACATGAGTCTGAAAAAGGATCTCTTCCCGAAACATCACCCATTCCTTCTCTCCAGGGATGCTGCCTGTCCTGCTGAGTTACTCCAGCATTTTGCGATGTACCTTCGATTTAAACCAGCATCTGCAGTTCTTTCCTACACTGGTCACTAGAGGGCAGTGCTACCCAATATAAATGTCAGTCTGAGTTTTCATGGCCTGAAAATTGTCAACTTCTTTGAAAGTCTCAGTTTAAATTTAATCATAATGATGGAATATTCTTGGCACTTCGCTAGATCAGAGGGAGAGTTTATAGAGTTATTGCATGCGCATGAACCACAACAGGTATGTAGGTTAATTGGCTGGGTAAATGTAAAAATTGTCCCTAGTGGGTGTAGGATAGTGTTAATGTACGGGGATCACTGGGCGGCACGGACTTGGAGGGCCGAAAAGGCCTGTTTCCGGCTGTAGATATATGATATATGATGATGATATAACAGGTCACCAAACAGCCAGTAATACTCACCAGCAATTTTGCAATACAGTTTTGTTCCCCAGCATAGCAGAAATCTCCAGATACATTGGTCTCAAACCAGACGTGCTCACCATACAATGCATTCTCCTAAAAACATGTTAGGACAACAAATCGATTAGCTCAATGTCCAAGGAAGAGAGTTACCAAAAACATTTAGACAATAGACAATAGGTGCAGGAGTAGGCCATTCGGCCCTTCGAGCCAGCACCACCATTCAATGTGATCATGGCTGATCATTCTCAATCAGTACCCCGTTCCTGCCTTCTCCCCATACCCCCTGACTCCGCTATCCTTAAGAGCTCTGTCTCGCTCTCTCTTGAATGCATTCAGAGACTTGTCCTCCACTGCCTTCTGAGGCAGTGAATTCCACAGATTCGCAACTCTCTGACTGAAAACGTTTTTCCTCATCTCCGTTCTAAATGGCCTACCCATTATTCTTAAACTGTGGCCCCTGGTTCTGGACTCCCTCAACATTGGGAACATGTTTCCTGCCTCTAACGTGTCCAACCCCTCAATAATCTTACATGTTTCGATAAGATCCCCTCTCATTCTTCTAAATTCCAGTGTATACAAGCCTAGCCGCTCCATTCTTTCAACATAGCCTTTTTGTGCTTTCATAGTTCATAGAATTCTTATGGTACCGAGGGAATCCATGTGCTCCATTCAGACCAAGGATACTAGAGGAACAAGATGGACTGCTCCGTTGAAATCGCCTATACTGAAGTGTAGTATGCAAAGGAGAGGAACGTCCACCATTTTAGTAGGCAAAACCTGCGGTTCGCTATGCCTCTCGCAGTGTAATCAGTGATTTGGGGGAACAGTATGTGTGATAATACCATAAAAATGCAGAATATATCTCATCTATCAATTCACAGATTTTTGTTATTTTTCTTTTTAAATGTTTCTGCAAGTTTCTGCCTACTAAAATGGCGCCGTGACATTCTATGGTTTTTAGGGTCGAGTGGTCTATCTTGCTCCTTTAGTATCTTTGATTAATATATTGGAGGAAAATAACTGCAGATGCTGGTTCAAATTGAAAGTAGACACAAAATGCTGGAGTAACTCAGAGGGTCAGGTAAAGTTTTCGAGGGTTCTAAGGGTCTCGACCCGAAACGTCACCCATTCCTTCTCTCCTGAGGTGCTGCCTGACCCACTGAGTTACTCCAGCATTTTGTGTCTACCTTCAATTTGAACCAGCATCTGCAGTTATTTTCCTCCAATATAAAAGCTTTCTTCGCATTTTCCTTAATCCTTAAACCCATAACTTTATCTCTTCTGGACCTTGTATCCTCCAGTAATGGTAACAGCATCTCGCTATCAATGTCCAGAAGAATCTTATTGACATCCATCAAAAATCTATCTTTGTTCCGAGGAGAACACTTAAAAGTTTCTCTAAAAAAAACTAATAGCTGAAGCACCTCATCTCTAGAACCCACCCCATAAACATTTTCTACACACACTCTAAACTTCACAACTTTCCTAAAGTTAAATGACTAGAATGGAAGCAATACTCCATTTCAATGGTGCTTTTATTGTCACGCGTGCAAAGTGCTAACAGGGTGAAATTATTTTCCTTACAAACATCCCAGCAGAGTATTTCCATACCCCCGATCTCCAATGAGCCAGAAACAGTCTACTGACCCCGCATGCAAGAGGCGCCGTGTTATGGACCCATTTATAGTCCATGCTCTAGTTCTGATGAGCGGTGCTTGTTCATCCAAGTCCCACATTGATGCAGGCCTCCAGCCAACTCCTTTCTTGGACTCCACCTCCCTCTCCTCACCCTCCGTTGTTCCCTGGGGTGCCTCCCACAGCTGACCACAGCCTGACCCGACTCGCTCTCATCTCCTTGTTCCTCGCCCGGCGTTGCTGGCTCCATCCTCCTGGTCTCTGGTCTACGGGGGACAAGCAGGGGCTGGCACAGTGGCCTCCCCCTTCCAGGCCAACGGTCTGCCGGGTCCAACGAGCCTCAAGAGATTTATAGTTGAAATCTAACTGCATATTTCTGTAATGTTCAACACAACCACAATGCCTTTGCAGCTTTACCTCTATTTATGAAAACCAGGATCTCATAGAATTCATTCACTCCCAGCATGTCTTACCAGTTGCAAAGTTCCATGCACAGATGCATGTTTTCCCAAATAGCCTTTCGATCTGGCATATTTTTCCTAGATTGTCTTTCCTCTTTCTGACAGATGGCAACTTTGTAGTGAAAAGGGGCAGTATAAGTCCATTATAAGTTATCCAGGCCTAGGGGGTGAAGAGATTGTTTCCGATTCCTTGACATGCCATTCGTGGGTGGTAACAGGGCACTGATAACCATAAAATCCATCTCACCACGACCATTGATGTTCATACAGTGAAACCAAGTGTTCGCTCATGAAATGGACACGTTGACAGTCCCAAATGGTTCATATTGAGAAAAAGACAAGCTGCACATTGAAATTGCACACCTACTCAAATGCAAAGAATTAGCATTCTTTTTTCCTCTTCACTTCCTCCATTCTAGCTTCCTCATATGAACGAGCAGAGTGTAGCAACCATAGAGAGTGGTCCAGGGTATCGATCCCTCAGATTGGCCAGCAAGGTCACGTGTGGGTGCGACCGTAGGGATTGGTCCAGGGAGTGAGACCGCTGATTGGACAGCGTCGTCACGTGTGGGTTTGGCGCCCAAAAGAGTAAGTTGGGAGACTTCTTCGAAGAGAACAGTTAGTTTTAATGGTTGTCTGTAATCTCGTTAAGTAAACTTTGTGATCGAATCTTGCTGTCGCAATAAACTTCTTCAACAAAGAACGAGCCTCCAGACTCGCCATATTGGTGACAGCCGATCACCTACCATGAGTGAACAAGACGCCTTGTTTTTGGTTCCTACGCCCGGGGCACCGGAGCTAAGCGCGGTCAGCGTTGACCTTCCGTCGTTTTGGGCACATCAACCACAATCTTGGTTTGTCCATACCGAAGCCCAGTTTCACTTAAGAAACATCTCAGCAGACGCGACAAAGTACTACTACCTCGTCAGCGCTCTACCGCCGGAGACGACCGCACGGGTGATGCGGTTCATCGTCAACCCTCCCGCAGAAGACAAGTACGAGGCCATGAAGGCACTGTTGTTACGAACCTTCGGATTCAGTAGGCATGACCGAGCTAAGAGGCTTATGCACCTACCGGATCTCGGAGATCGGCTGCCGTCCGTTCTCATGGCTGAAATGTTAGCACTAGCAGGTGAATACACGGAGTGCCTCATATTCGAGCAGGCATTCCGAGAGAAGCTTCCCGAAGATGTCAAACTCATGCTCACGGATTGTTCTTTTAAGGACCCCGTGGCATATGCAGAAAAAGCCGATACGCTCATGGCGTCCAAATCGAAACGAAGCAGTTCGATCAACAAGGTCTCGGCAACAGTGGCCGCACCACAGCGGCATCAAGATGGCGCCACGTCTCCCGCCATTTCTCCAAAAGCCCGCCAAAAAGATCCGCACAAGCGCGGCTGGTGCTATTACCATCTACGATGGGGTAGAGAATCCCGCAACTGCCGCTCACCTTGTACCTTCGCGGGAAATGCCTCGGCCGATCATACATAGGGGCGGTTGCGATTGGCCAGAACCGACGCCTCTACGACCGAGATCGATTCACGGACACAGAATTTTTGGTGGACACGGGAGCCATAGTCAGTATCGTACCGCCGACCGCCCTCGAGACCAGATCGGGTAAGACAGGTCCTACCCTCATCGCGGTTAACGGCGGCCCCATCCGCACGTATGGTACGCGGACAATGTCCCTGGCTTTAGGCACCCGCACGTACGAATGGCCATTCATTATCGCGGACGTCAGCCAGGCGATCCTAGGCGCAGATTTCCTCTGGGCCTTTTCACTAGTCCCCGATGTCCGCGGTAACGACCTTCGGCCCTCTGCCAGCAACAATGAGCCCGCCGCTCCGCCGGCCGCCACCCCGCCCAGCCCGACTGTCCAGGCCGTCGTCGCGGCCCCCGACCCGTATGCTGAGGTCCTGGCGGAGTTTCCAGAGCTGCTCATCCAACGCTTCGACACCCCTTCGGCCAGGCACGGCGTGGTCCACCACATCCGGATGACATACCAAAAACTGCCACGATCACTCCGTTCGGGTTGTTCGAATGGTTGCGCATGCCTTTCGGTTTAAAGAACGCTGCACAGGCCTTCCAGCGACTCATGGACCGTGTTGGTCGAGATTTACCTTTTGTGTTCATTTATTTAGATGATATCCCGGTCACCAGCCCCTCGGAGCAGGAACCCCTGGCCCACTTGCGGACTGTATTCCAGCGGCTGCAAGACCACGGGCTCATCATCCAACCCTCCAAGTGTCAATTTGGCCTCCCTTCTCTCGATTTCTTAGGGCACAGAATCACCCCTGCCGGCGCCACCCCTTTGCCCGAGAAGGTGGAGGCTATCCGTGCATTCCCACGGCCCACCACAGTGAAGGGTCTGCAAGAGTTCGTGGGCATGGTGAACTTCTACCATATGTTCGTCCCGGCAGCAGCACGGGTCATGCGCCCGCTCTTCCAGTGCCTCGCGGGTAAACCTGTCGAGTTGGTGTGGTCCTCGGCCGCGGAGTCGGCCTTTGCAGCAGCTAAGGCGGCTTTGGCAGACGCCACCATGCTTCCGCCCCCACGGCCCTGACGGTTGATGAGTCAGACGTGGCGGTGGGAGGGATTTTGGAACAGCAGGTCGGTGGCCTTTGACAGCCCTTGGCGTTTTTCAGCCGGCAACTGAGTTCGGCTGAGCTGAAATATAGCGCTTTTGACCGAGAGCTTCTGGCTCTCTACTTAGCTGTCTGTCACTTTAGGTATTTCCTAGAAGGCCGCCCGTTTGTGGCCTTTACGGACCATAAACCATTAACTTTTGCTTTTTCCAAATTGTCCGTCCCATGGTCGGCCCGCCAGCAGCGGCACCTGACTGCCATCTCTGAGTTTACCACCGATGTCCGTCATGTCGCGGGTAAGCTTAATGCCGTTGCTGACGCCCTGTCTGGGCCTGCTGTTTCCCCCATTTCAGCGGTAGACTGCGAGGTGGATCCCCAGGAGCTTGCGGAGGCACAGCTCCTGGCGGACACCACCTCGGCATACCAGTCCGCCACTTCAGGGTTGAAGTTGGCTCAGGTGGCCTGTGGGCCGGCGGGCACAAAAGTCTGGTGTGATGTTTCCCTTCCCCGTCCCAGGCCGGTGGTGCCGCCCTCCCTTCAGCGCCGAGTGTTTGATGCCATTCACGGGCTGGCGCACCCGTCCATCCGCTCCACCTCTGCCTTAGTAGCCGCTCGGTTTGTGTGGCATGGCCTGCGAAAGCAGGTAGCCGCTTGTGCTCGTTCCTGCGTTACCTGCCAGACCGCTAAAGTTCAACGCCATGTCCAGCCCCCGGTACAAGAGTTTGCGGTCCCAGTGGTCCGTTTTTTCCATATTCATGTGGATTTAGTCGGACCTTTACTTTCCTCCCGGGGCTACACCCATCTGCTCACGGTGGTGGATCGGTTCACCCGGTGGCCGGAGGCCGGAGGCTTTCCCATTGTCAGATACCTTCGCTGCCTCTTGTGCCAGGGCCCTGGCCCTCCATTGGGTAGCACGTTTCGGGGTTCCGTCCGTTATTACCACCGACAGGGGGCCACAGTTCACCTCTACCCTCTGGGCCACGCTAGCAGAGCTGTACGGCTCCCGGTTACAACACACCACGGCGTACCACCCTCAGGCTAATGGGCTCGTGGAGAGGTTCCACCGACAACTCAAGGCGGCCCTCAGTGCGAGGCTGGAGGGCCCAGACTGGGTAGACCAACTTCCCTGGGTCCTTTTGGGCATCCGGACCGCTCCTAAGCAGGATCTCGGTGCTTCGTCCGCGGAACTAGTATATGGCTCGCCACTTCGAGTACCCGGAAATTTGCTGCCGGAGTCCTCTGGTCAGCTGCCTTCAGTTCCGTCGGTTTTAGCATCACTCCGGGCACGCGTGGGTTCCCTGGCTCCGGTTCTGACTTCGCGTCATGGGTGTCCCATGGTACACGAACCGCCTGCCTTGAAGGACTGTGAGTTTGTATTTCTGCGTAAGGATGCCCTTCGTTCCCTGTTGCAGAGGGTCTATGAAGGGCCGTTCCGGGTTTTGCGTAAAGGGACGGTCACCTTCACCTTAGACGTGGGCGGCAGGAGTGAGCTCGTCTCGGTGTCCAGGCTTAAACCTGCGCACTTAGATCAGGACAGCCCTGTCCTGGTCGGTCAACCACCTCGGCGAGGCCGTCCTCCTGCAGTTCCACCCGGTCCAGGACCCCCCTGCTCCTGCAGTTCCACCCGGTCCAGGACCCCCCGCTCCTGTGGTTCCGGCTGCCCCTCTCCTTACTCGATCTGGTCGCGAAATCCGACTCCCTGCTAGGTTCCGTACCTCTGGTTCTGGGGGGGGGGGGTCATGTAGCGACCATAGAGAGTGGTCCTGGGTGTCGAACCCTCAGATTGGCCAGCAAGGTCACGTGTGGGTGCGACCGTAGGGATTGGTCCAGGGAGTGAGACCGCTGATTGGACAGCGTCGTCACGTGCGGTTTTGGCGCCCAAAGGAGTAAGTTGGGAGACTTCTTCGAAGAGAACAGTTAGTTTTAATGGTTGTCTGTGATCTCGTTAAGTAAACTTTGTGATCGAATCTTGCTGTCGCAATAAACTTCTTCAACAAAGAACGAGCCTCCAGACTCGCCATAAGAGTCTGTTTTTATGCCAGTAGGCCAAACAATGAGCTAATGCTTATTTTTCCCAGTGGTGCGTGTGTGAATGCTGGAACACTTCAGGGATGTTCTGAGAGAGTCCTTGAATCTCTTTTTCGGTCCACCATGAGATCATCTGCTATTAGTCCGCTCTGTGAAGTAGCTGCTTTGGATAACTTTGGTAATTTGTCATCATACTTTCCCTAAGTCAACAACTCCTCGTCACATGAGTGCTTGCTCTGGTATGTATGCTGGGCAACATCTCAGGACAAAAAACGACAGACTGCTGGAGTAACTCAATGTTTGTCAGGCAGCATCTCTGGAGAACGTCAATAGGAGACGTTTGGGTTGGGAACCTTCTTCAGACTGATTTTGGCTGGTGGGAAGAAAGCTGAAAGAGTGGTGACCCTTTGTGTACTGTCTCAGTGAAATCTACTATTCACCACAATCGTAGAACTTTTGTACTCATGTACGATTGTGCTTATATACAGTATGATTTTACTGGATTCTACCCCAAACGACGATTTTCTCTGTTCCTATGTACACAGGTACATGTGACAATAAAGTATCATCATCATCATTATGGAGGTGTATAAGATCATGAAAGGATTAGATAGAGTAAATGCACAGTCTTTTACCAAGAGTAGGGAAATCAGGAACCAGAGGGCATAGTTTTAAAGTAAGGGGGGATTTAACAGGAACATGAGGGCAACTTCTTTTTACACAAAGGGCCGTAGATATATAGAATGAGCTGCCAGAGAAGGTAGTTGAGACAGGGACGATCACAATGTTTAAAAAACATTTTAGCAGGTACGTGGATAGGATAGGTTTAGAAGGTTATGGGCTAAAGTAAGGCAGGTGGGACGAGTGTAGAAGGAGCATGTTGGTCGGTGTGGGCAATTTTGGCCAAAGAGCCCGTTTCCACACTGTATAACTTGCACAAAGTCCAGGTGGGGCACAGCGGGGGGGGGGGGGGGGGGGGGTTGGTTCATGCAGTTATCTTAAATTTGAGCATTCTATGTTTTTACCATAAGGGTGTAAGGTCCCCAAGCTGAACGTTCCTCCAGTTTGCATGCGGCCTCACTCGGGCAATGGAGGAGGGCCAGGACAGAAAGGCCAGTATGGGAATGAGAAGAGGAGTTAAAATGGTTAGCAACTGGGAGATCCCATAGGCCTTGGTGGACCGAGGGTAAGTGGTCGGTGAAATGGTCACCGAGTCTACACCTGGTCTGGCCAACCTGAAGGAGACCACATCAGACGTACTGAATGCAGTAGATGAGGTTAGAGGAGATGCATGTGAATCTCTATCTCAACTGGAAGAGATGAGGTTAGAGGGGGTGCAGGTGAACCTCTGCCTCACCTGGAAGAGATGTGGTCAGAGGAGCTGCAGGTGAACCTCTGCCTTACCTGGAAGAGATGAGGTCAGAGGAGGTGCAGGTGAACCAAGAAAGTCAACTGTGAGGTTATCCACTTTGGCTGTGAGGTTATCCACTTTGGCGGCAAGAACAGGAAAGCAGAGTATTACCTGAATGGTGACCGATTGGGAGAAGGGGAGATGTAACGTGACCTGGGTGTCATGGTGCACCAGTCATTGAAAGCAAGCATGCAGGTGCAGCAGGCAGTGAAGAAAGCGAATGGTATGTTGGCATTCATAGCAAGAGGATTTGAGTTTAGGAGCAGGGAGGTTCTGCTGCAGTTGTACAGGGCCTTGGTGAGACTGCACCTGGAGTATTGTGTGCAGTTTTGGTCTCCTAACCTGAGGAAAGACGTTCTTGCCTTAGAGGGAGTACAGAGAAGGTTCACCAGATTAATCCCTGGGATGGCGGGACTTGCATATGAGGAAAGACTGGATAGACTGGGCTTGTACTCGCTGGAATTTAGAAGACTGAGGGGGGATCTTATAGAAACATATAAAATTCTTAAGGGGTTGGAGAGGCTAGATGCGGGAAGATTGTTCCCGATGTTGGGGGAGTCCAGAACCAGGGGTCACAGCTTAAGGATAAGGGGGAAGTCTTTTAGGACCGAGATGAGAAAACATTTCTTCACACAGAGAGTGGTGAGTCTGTGGAATTCTCTGCCACAGAAGGTAGTTGAGGCCAGTTCATTGGCTATAGGGATCAGGGGGTATGGAGAGAAGGCAGGTACAGGCTATTGAGCTGGATGATCAGCCATGATCATATTGAATGGCGGTGCAGGCTCGAAGGGCCGAATGGCCTACTCCTGCACCTATTTTCTATGTTTCTATGTTTCTATAACTGGGGGGAGCAACATCAGGACAGTACCAAGAGAGAGGCCAATCTGACATCTAGATAATAGGCACATGTGATGACCAGGAACAAGCTGGATAGTCAGCCTCTCACTGTACACGATAAAGGTCAGAATCAGTTACTTGTGCTTATATGGAGCGCTTCACAATCTTAAAATATTCAACGGTACTTCACAGCAATGATGTATCTATGAAGAATGGAGATTGTTATCATGTAAGAAATGCAAATAAATTTATGCCGTCAAGCTTCAACAAACAACAATGACATGAATTAATAAATAATCCACTTTCACTGTTATTAGTTGAAAGATAGTTTTTGGCCCTGGCATCCTGGATAATGTTTTTTTTTGGAAAGTACTGTGGAAAGTTTGACATCTACCTCAGATGGTCACAGAGGCTTGACTTAATGACTTAACCATGAGGTAAAACCTCTGACAGCTTCATCTCATGTTAACCTCACCCACAAGATGAGGCTTGATTTTACAAATCTTGGCAAGAATATAATCTAATAAACTCACACTGTCATTGGGCTGTCTGAGGCTAAGTTTCACACCGGTTTCCACCTGCTTTTATCTATCATGACTCAGGATACCATTTTCGTTCAGGATACTGGTCATAGTTATGGGACACTTGTAACATGAACTCTAATGTCCTGATATTGATGCTGGGTCATTAAAGCTCTGAATGCAACCTTGCCCCAAAGACGTGACCCGTCTTTAAGAAATTAAAAGCATCGGGTCAGAAAATGCATATCAAAAATATATTTTGTTCAAAATCCTTTCGACTTGAGAAGGTCCAGATCTTAAACTAGCAGCCCTCAAAATGGGCAGCGAAATGATTTTCTGTTGAACTTTGGCTGAGAAAGACAAGTTTAAAAAAAGAACACTGAACAATCAAATAACCGATTTGCATTAAATCACCCAGAAAAAACCCAAATGATCACAATACTCTGAAGGAATTAACTGCAGAAAAATGCAGTAAATTACTTGGAGTGTATGTACACAATGGGAAGACATAAAAAGCTGGAGTAACTCAGCGGGTCAGGCAGCATCTCGGGAGAGAAGGAATGGGTGACGTTTCGGGTCGAGACCCTTCTTCAGACTGATGTCAGGGGAGGGGGTGGGATAAAGATAGGATGTAGTAGGAGACAGGAAGACTAGTGGGAGAACTGGGAAGGCGGAGGGAATTGAGAGGGAAAGCAGGATGTTAGAGAAGTCAACGTTCAGACCGCTGGGGTGTAAACTCCTACTACATCCTATCTTTGTCCCGCTCCCTCCCCTAACATCAATCTGAAGAAGGGTCTCGACCCAAAACATCACCCATTCCTTTTCTCCCGAGTTGTTGCCTGACCCGCTGAGTTAGTCCAGCATTTTGTGTCTCCCTTCGATTCCTACCAGCATCCGCAGGTTTTTTTCCTGACACAATGTGAAGACGTTTGTTACAGGGCAGTATTCGGAATAGTGGGAATGTAATGAATGAGAGTGGGTTACTATCGAGAAGAACATGCAATGGGAGTCACTTAGCACAGATGCAGTGCATTCAATCAAAATCACTAAGGTCAGAGTGAGTCTATGCAAAAGCAAGGTGTTGGGAACAGTGGGAGTGTGGTTTAGTGGGATTTAACATTTAGCAGGAAGACATATTACCACCAAACACAATGTGAGGAGTGTGGTTTAGGGGACTGCTTACAATGAGAGCCATTTGTTACAATGGGAAGGAGAATCTGATGCAGTGGGAGTACATGCAGTGCAGAGGCTTTGGCACATTGGGGCGGGTGGTTTTTGACAAAGTGCAGCCTACACAATGGGATGGTGCGTTTCTAACACAGTGGGACTGTACAGGAGTGGATTTGGGCAGGGCGTTGCAAACGATGGGAGGGAAGTTGTGAAAAAAATGAATTACAAACAAAGTGAGTGAATGAGGAAAATCCTTTGACTGTTCAAATGTCGAGGTACTCACCGTCCAATCTACCGTGCTGCGAACCTCGCGGTCTGCGTCGTGCCGAAAGACTGTGCTCGGGTTTGGTTGAGTTACCAGGTGCTGCAGGCCTGATTTTGCGATAGCTTTTCTGAAATAAACCAAAAAAATTGGAGTTGTTCACTGCTCACAATTTCTCATCCACGACTGAAACAATTGGAGAGAGTAGCAATGAAACGTAACAGATCCTTTCCATAATCTCTCATACGTGATCATCTAACATACTACTCTGTTTAACTCAGCAATTATTTTAATAGCTATTGTGTCAGTCACTGTTTACAATACTCTAATATCCCCACATCTTGCTGTCAGTGAAGAAAAGAGAGATAATTATAACCTAAGTAACCTGTGACATGACTAGTCTGTCAGTTTTATTGCCATGATGATATAATATTTCAACGTTGTAAAATAGAGTGGAATATAAACATCCATCCACAGTTCACCAAAGTGCAAATTAATTTAAAATTGTCCCCAGAGTGCAGCTAAATTCATCCAAGATGCTCTTCAACATATTCCCCATGAGTCGAGAAAACTGAATAATCTTCCATGGACGTTGTTCCTAATTTCACTTCTGCAAGAGGCCAAACGGTATTTCATGAAATGAAATGCTTACTCATGAATAGACAATAGACAATAGACAATAGGTGCAGGAGTAGGCCATTCAGCCCTTCGAGCCAGCACCGCCATTCAATGCGATCATGGCTGATCACTCTCAATCAGTACCCCGTTCCTGCCTTCTCCCCATACCCCCTCACTCCGCTATCCTTAAGAGCTCTATCCAGCTCTCTCTTGAAAGCATCCAACGAACTGGCCTCCACTGCCTTCTGAGGCAGAGAATTCCACACCTTCACCACTCTCTGACTGAAAAAAGTTCTTCCTCATCTCCGTTCTAAATGGCCTACCCCTTATTCTTAAACTGTGGCCCCTTGTTCTGGACTCCCCCAACATTGGGAACATGTTTCCTGCCTCTAATGTGTCCAATCCCCTAATTATCTTATATGTTTCAATAAGATCCCCCCTCATCCTTCTAAATTCCAGTGTATACAAGCCCAATCGCTCCAGCCTTTCAACATACGACAGTCCCGCCATTCCGGGAATGTCCAACATTCCGGGAGAGTCCAACATTTTGAGCACATTGGGGTGGGGGTGGGGACTATAGCAAGTTGCAGACATGTGAAACTTCATAGATGGGAAACTAAAAGGACATGCGTGAAGTTGACTTTGAATACACATTGATCTTCGAAACACACCATTCTTGCAACACACTTAATGATTCCAAAACTGAACCGGTGATTGGGGTTAGCAAAGACAATGGGCTCTTTCGGAAAAGGTCAAGGGCACTGGACTATCTCAGAACTCTTACAATACAAAGCAGCTACAACCAGACATCAACAGGAATGTCTGGAGGAATACCTGACAGCTACAAAAATAAACTAAAATGTCGCCACACAGTAGCCCCATCAACAACAATATAAGTTTCAGATAAAAGTGCAGAGCCATAGAGTTGTGCAGCATAGAAAGCAGGACAGTGTCTATGCCGACCATCGTGACTATACTAATCCCACTCATGCATTAATTCCAGATCAATCTATCCTCATCTCATTCAAGTACCTGTCCAGATGTCTCTTAAATGTAATTACCATTCCTGTCTCCACCTCTTTTTGAAGCTCATTCCAGATACCAACTACTCAGTTTTCCTTCAAATCCCCTTCAGACCTCCTTCTTCTCACCTTAAACCTACAATCTCTAGGCTTAAGGGGAGGGGAACGATTTAATTGGAGCCTGAGGGGCAACTCTTCCACACAGAGGTTGGTGTGCAGAGCAAATGAGCAGCCGGGGAAGGTGGTTGAGGCAAGTACAATAACATTTAAAAGACATTTGGACAGGTACATGGAGAGAAAAGGCTTCTCGGGATATGGCCGAACGTGAGCAAATGGATCTGGCTTAGATGAGGCACCTTGGTCAGCATGGGCAAGTTGGGCCAAAGGGCCTGTTTCCATGCCATATGACACTACAAACCTATGTCTCAATTTCTGCAGTTCTTTTCCTTTCAAGTAATTTTTAACATTCATATAATCACTTATACAACAATCTCCACCAGTACCACAGTGACAACTTCTGATTGAAAAGCTCCCGAGAAGTGCCTTGAAAGCATTCTGAAATGAAAGCAAAGCAGTGGAATGTGGATGGTTCAAATTGCAAAGTAGACCACACAAGCAACGTATGTGAAGGATGACATTGGGTTTATTGTAGGTGAAATAAGGGAGGCTGGCAAGGTCTTCACTGGAACAGTTAAGAATATGTAACGATGGGATGTGATGGTTTTGGAATAAATTAATGAGGCAATGGAAACAGGCTCGGTGCAGCCATCACCAAAGCTGTTGCAAAGCGTGGTCCAAAGCTGCTCTTACTGTCAAACACAACATCCAACTCACGATCACGCTGGTTCAAGTTCACACAGTTGTTGGGGGCTGGGATGGGGTTTTGACTACAGAATGGACGTTGAAGTAAAATCCTATCTGCTACTTAAGTCTTGTTCGTACATTATTGGCTAGCAGTGTGGAAATGTAATGGTAGGAGATGGATGAGAGTAGAGTGCTCAGGCGAACTGGTGGAAATTTAACATTGTGTATTCACATGTAGTTCCACAGGGCCAACATGCGGATGTGATAAAAGGAACCAAAGACAGGATGGATAAGAGGGATAATGATAGGGAGCGGGAAGAGAACCAGTAACAGCTTGAATTCACTGAATAGCTAAGAATGGTGCGAAGTTGGGTACAATGCCACACAAATAGACACCGATGGAGTGATACTGAAGGATGGGGTGGGCCGCTGCCAAAGATTGCCCATGTGTTGAGAGGAGTGTAGAACCACTAGTTAATTCGGTCACAACCATAATGAAGGTCATCGGTAACTTGGTCAAGAAACTATCCTGATTATGTGACATGGGAGAGACCCTAATTGGAGGCAATTAAACACTGAGTTCCCGGAAAAGTGGCCACAATTGGCCAACAAAGGTGTACAACTCAGTTTACATCATAGGGTCTTAGAAAGAAATCTAAACCTTTGCTCAGGTAGCACATGATGACACATTCCCTTTCTACGTAAATATTTTGTTCTTTGGGCGGATGAACCACGTTTTTTCTACGTTAGTAGAACGAGGATATGGGTCTTCATCAAAAGTTAAGTAAGTTCAACAACTACTCAGTTTGGAGTCTGGGAAGAAAATCTGTGCTGGATTGAAAGCTGAACGTGGGACCTTGCACAGTGGAGAGAAACCAAATATTGGAAATAACTAACTCAACATCAAGGCAAAAATCGCCAGCAAAGCATGTTTCAAGGCAGGCGGTTGTGTTGTGAGATTACCATGGGTTCCCAAAACAATCAGATCCAATAAATGAGTGCCAATAATTGAAGAAATGCAAGAACAAATCTGGACTCAATCTCCAAGAAAAAATAGCCATTAAAAGAGAGACTTTTGAAGATATAAAACTGTAAAGTTGGCAAGAGGGGGGAAACAGGAATAACCTGCAAAGAGCCATCATTGTGTTAACTATCAACAAAGCGATATGTACACCAGAAAAATGGTCGGAAACAAAGCAGAACTTTTTGTGGGCATAGATATGAACCTACTCTCTCCCAACAATGAATACATGCAATTCAGGAACTGTCAGATTTCATATAAATTTAAATCAAACTGCTCGTAAACTGTCATTTTCAATGCTGACATCTTATTTTAAAGTGTGCGTCATAACAATTCACTCTAATTAGCTCAGATTTTGAAACCAATCCAACTAAGCAAAGACAATGTGTGAACACCTGTGCCCACTGGTGACTAAAACACTGATCCACTTGGATTTAATGCACTAATTAGATCAGTACACAAGTTTAGTGAACACTGGGAAGCAGCATGCCGTTTCTTAATTAGCCTGGATGCCAGGTCTCCAACTGACATTCTCAATTGGATGCTGTCTTCCAGCAGTGGACCCTGCTCCATTTCTACTTGCGTCGAACCAGTGCAAGATTGTTCACAGGGAATACACATTGGTTTTAGCAAAGCCGGTGTGCAATCATTTTAGAACCTAAATGAGTATTGCTTAAGAACAGGCCCTTCGGCCCACAATGTCTGTGCCAAACTATATCTTATCTACCTACACATAACTCATATCCCTCCATTCCCTGCATATCCAGATGCCTACCTTGAAAGTTACATTGTTCTTATTTTGTGAAGTACTGACAGAGATCTAATGTCATACAGCACAGAACAGCCTCTTCAGCCAAACCCACCCATGCCAACTAAGATGCTAGTCCCATTTACCCGTGTTTGGCCCATATCCCTCTAATCCAAATGAAGTGGATTTTGGCTGTCAGGTATTTTTTCGTATATTTAATATTTTGGTATTTTAGAAAATCTGCTCGAGGCCAAACCAGAGGTTGGGATTTCTCAGTTAATATTAGACACCCACTCCAGAAACCAGAGAACCCCTCTTGATCCTTGCCTTGGGTTGTGTATTGCACACGGCTTCAGAGAGAAATAGTCAAACACTGGGAACAGCAGAAACTCTTGTCAAAATTGCAGCAATAAATTTATATTTGGATGGACTAATCCACCACTCTATTTTTCGACAATCAATTAGACGAAATCCATTCCCGTTTGTCGATTCTGCCTTCAGCCCTGATAAGCTTCACCCTGGATTCCCTCCAGATGCATCAAGCAATTGCACTCAACTTGTAGCACTGGCTGCACTGAAAGACCACACTGATATTGACCCTTCAAAGCAGAATGATTCAGATTTGGCCAATGTGAAAACAATTTTTTATCAAAGTGATGGCGATGCTTGGCAGGCTGACATACAGTATGGCCAGGCAGAATCACCTGTAGCTTGAAGGAAGAAAGGAATTGGTAGAATTTATCATGCCGCAGAGAATTGTGCGGCTGTCATATGAGGTAAGATTGAAAAGACTAGGCTTGTACTCACTAGAGTTTAGAAGGATGAGAGGGGATCTTATAGAAACTTATAAAATTATAAAAGGACTGAACAAGCCAGATGCAGGAAAAATGTTCCCAATGTTGGGCGAGTCCAGAACCAGGGGCCACAACAGTCTTAGAATAAAGGGGAGGCCATTTAAAACTGAGGTGAGAAGAAACTTTTTCACCCAGAGAGTTGTGAATTTGTGGAATTCTCTGCCACAGAGGGCAATGGAAGCCAAATCACTGGATGGATTTAAGAGAGAGTTAGATAGAGCTTGAGGGCCGAGTGGAATCAAGAGATATGGGGAGAAGGCAGGCACGGGTTATTGATTGGGGATGATCAGCCATGATCCCAATGAATGGCGGTGCTGGCTCGAAGGGCCGAATGGCCTCCTCCTGCACCTATTTTCTATGTTTCTATGTTTCTAATTCTGCCTTTCAAGCGAAATTGAAGGCACAAAGAAAGGAAAGAGGTGATTGTCGATGGTGGTGGGATATGGGTTCTGGATATAAATTAAAGAGACTGTGCAAGGATTGAAGACGAGAAGTTTGCAGAATCCCAGTATCCTATGGAATGATTTGTTGAAGTTTATGATTGCAGTAAGGAACAGTGTCACCTTGGTCAAAGTGGCAATGCTTAGCCTTTGCACAAAACCTGTTCCAATACTGCCAAAGCTTGCAACGTGGCAATTGCTGATGGCATATGCTTTACTGTGTCATGGAAAGTCAGAGGTGGCTTTACTGAGATCCTGGGAAAGAACAGCCACACTGAAACAGTCAAAGTGCAATTCATAGATCTTCCCATTTTAGCTTATTTTATCCAGGAGATTTCAGACCACTGCAACACCTAGGATTTATTGAGAGGGTGGGAGGGAGGAGAGGGAAAGGAGGCAAGATGTATTATTCTATGGGTTCTGACATCTGTCTCAAATTCTGGAAATAATCTCAGATGAGCTGCGGGCAGCCAAGCTAGGCTAAGAAATGATCAGTCATCTTCAAATATTACGATTTTTTGTATTAAAGGGTCTTCCCTTCATTAATCTGAAAGAAATGCTTGAAATAATCAAGAGGGAAAAAAGAGAAGAAAAGTCTTCAGCAGAATTGGTTCTTTAGTGTGACCAGCACAACAAAAGCAGAGAGATGAGATAGCAATTGCTAAAAGCCTATCTGGATAACTTCTTGTTCAAAGCAAATTAAAAGTATGTTGATTATACACTGTGTACGAGGTCTGTCCAACCTGCCTGGGAGTTTAAACTCAATCATGAAGAATTGGGAGCTGTTTCAGTGTGAAAAGTCTTGTATTTGGTGGGGGAGAGGAAGAGGAGCGAAAAGTGAAGAGAAGGAGATGAAGATAAAGAGAAAGGGAATTAGGGAGAGAATTCCCAGGAGATGTTGAAATCTGTATAGGAAGGAACTGCAGATGGTGGTTCACACCAAAGATAGACTCAAAATGCTGGAGTAAATCAGCAGGACCGGCAGCATCTCTGGAGAGAAGGAATGGGTGACATTCGGGTCAATACCCTTCTTCAGTCTGAAGAAGGGTGTCGACCAAAAACGTCACCCATTCCTTCTCTCCAGAGATGTTGCCTGTCCCGCTGAGTTACTCCAGCATTTTGGGTCTATCTTTGTTGAAATCTGTAGTTCACTGCATGGATATTTAACATATAGAAGGGCAATTTGCATGTCAGGTCTGAGAGGGAGGAGACAAGAAAAGGGCAGTGAAGGAGGGGAAAGGACATGGCGGGAGTAAAGAGGAGATAAAGTCGGGGCAAAGGTAGTCAGCTAGTTATAAGAGAGGGAGAGTTTGGACAGAGAAAGGGGGCCGGAGGAAGCAGGAGGGAAGTTAGGAGAAGGTATGTAAGGGCGACCAGGGCTGAGGTAGAGGTAGAAAAGGACATGAGCTGGTACAAAACACTTAGGAAAAGAGACAGAGGGAGATGAGGGAGTGACCAGGAGGCAATGAGGACGTGACTGGGAACAGGATGAAAGGAATGACACGATGGAGGCAAGGGGAGAAGGTGGATAAGAGAGGATCAAGAGGGTCAGATGGAGGGAAGGTAATTTGGTGAATGGTTATAAAAGAAGTCTCACTCTAACTTCAAATTATTTCAATGTCCACAAGAAATGCTTTGATGGCAGCTGAGCTGCCAGGATCACGGATGTGACTTCAACTTTAACGTAAGATTAGAGATCCATTCTAATTAGTGGAATTAATGAAGCAGATGTTAAGTCCTAACAGCAGTCGGGAAGTCAACTCCTCGATAAGTGGAGCACTCCAAGATCGATATCTTTATTTACACTTCCACCCCAACAGCCAAAACTTGGCTTTAACACCCTTGAAACAGTGGGATTACTCTTGAAACAGTGGGATTTTACAAACCAGTTCATTAAATGCTCTGCAGGGAATTTTATTTTCTGGCAGGAGAGTTTTTCCCTGCTGTTCTCCCACCAGTAGGTGCTCCATCAATTATCTCCACAATTTCCAGATCTCTTCAAATGTGCACACAATTCATATGATGCCTCCTGGTGAATGCCCTTCACTGAAGCTCAAAGAACTTGCTTGACAGACAAATAATGTGACAGTTGTGTGCAACAGGTTTAGGTGGGAGTACGCTCAATGAAGAGATTCTCCCTCTGTAAATAAATGCCTTGATGCGCTTCAAGAGGGCGCAAAGCTGAAAACTATTGGCTTGAGTGTGGAGAAGGAAACAATCCACAGAGTAGTGCAGTTGTTAAAGAGGCTCCCTGACTGTGCCAGAGACCCGCGATCAATCCTGACCATGGGCGCTCTTTGAATCCAATTTGCACATTCTCTCTGTGGCAGCTTGGGGTTTCTTCGGGTGCAGAGATTTCGTCCCACAGTCCCAAAGATATGCAGGTTGATAGGTTAATAGGCCACTGTTAATTGCACCTGGTAAGTAGGCAGTGGTAGAACCTGCGGTGAATTGCTAGAATGGAAGTTGAACGTAGAGCAGTCAAAACCAAATTGCCCTGGATTTCCCTTCGAGTTCATTGTGTATCATCTGCAAGAAAGTTAGCAAGGGGCTCTGTTAGAACTGTCCATCGACGAGCTGTAACTCCTCCACAACTACAAACAATGAGGTCGGGCCTATATGTTTCCAGCAGATAACTAGAAAAGGCAGCAAAGAAAAGCCTAATTCCATCTCCGAGTTAAGCCTCCTCACTTCCTCCAAGAAAATGGAGAGATACAGAGGAATGGATTGAAAGATACAGCATGGAAACAGGTCCTTCAGTCCCACGAGTCCATGTTGACCATCGATCGCCTGTTCACACTGTTCCATGTTATCCCACGTTTGCATCGACCAACTAGGGGCAATTTACAGAGGCCAATGTATCTACCAGCCAGCAGTTCTTTGGAGGTTTGGAGGAAACTGGAGCACGAGGAGGAGACCCACCCAGGTCTTTGGCACAGCGATGTAGCAGCTCGACCAGCCGTGCCACTATGTCACCCTTAATAAGCAGGGAAGGAAGTGACTCCAAGCTGTGGGGTGCCATGCCTGGTACTTGCTGTGCATCAAGCAGAATGGGTTTCAGAGGGACACCCCTCCTGAACAGCACCTCACTTCACTGCCAAGTACAGCCCCACGTACACGTCTACATGTCTGCCTGCAACAGTCCGGCAACTTGAAACCAGATGCGGCAGGTTTTTTTCTTCCTAAAATGTATTCTAAAATCAATCCGCCATGAAATGCGTGGTGAGAAGTGAAATGGGTGGGAAGATATGCGGTGGGATTTTTTTAATTAAACCATTTAAAAGGAAAGTGCAATCCTGTAAAATTGGTTACAGGTCGAAACTGCAGATGGAGGCCAGCATTGGATCGACCCCACAGCACATTGGACAGGAGACCATCAATCTTGGAGCAAGGGTGTGTAAACTGACATCACATCCCACAGCCTGGTTTGCTGCATGGTAATGTATTATTTTAGCGAAAGGATGAATAAGCCTTTGAGAGAACCATTTAACACATAAAGCACAGACTAAACCAAAAAGGCTTACTGCAGTGGAATAAAATCCACTGGCTGGCATTCACATTCAAACACCTCTCTGTTCCTTTGTCCTTCACAATTACCCCCAGGCGTTCCTTATAACCACATAATGAGGAACACACTGGTGATGAATCACTGGCACCTGGGCAGTGCAGCGTTTGATCCTTGTGTTTCTGGCACATTGGCTTCACTGTTCATTGATGACAAATTAGTCCACTAAATCAATCAATTTAATGCAAATAAATGAATATCCTGTAGGGTAATGTTACAGATTTACACAGAACATGGAACAGTACAGCACAGGAACAAGCCCTTTGGTCCACAATGCCCATGCCAAACATGATGCCAGGTTAAACGAATCCATATACCCTCCATTCCCTGCATATCTATGTGCCACTCCAAAAAGCTCTTAAATGCCACTAGAAAATATCAGCCCCACCACCATCCCTTGGCAGCAGGTCCCAAGCACCCACTGCTTTTGTGTGAAAAATCTTGCCCCACATATCTCCTTTAAATTTTGCATCTCTCACTTTCAAACTGTGCCCTCTGATCTTTGACATCTCCACCCTGGGATTTGATAACATTCAGACTTAAATTGAAAAAGCTTCTATTGGATATGATCCAGTGAGGAGCAATCAATCACCTAAATCTAGAAAGCAACTATGAAGATGATTAAAGTGACTTTTGATAGATTCTACTGGATGTAGAGAAAAATGTAATTAGCAACAGAACAAGTTGGTGGGAGAGAGGCGAGAAGTTTGGGAAGGGGTAAACTTACAATTTATTGGAAGAAATGGATGCTGTGCTCTGATATATCGGCACAATGTATGTTTTCATTTCTCGGAAACACTTTTTCAATGAAAAGAGCAGAGATATGTCATTCTCTTCCAAATTTCCCTGTAATCTGAGTTAGATAGCTCTGATAAGGAGGTGGAGGGGGGGGGGGGGGGAGGGAGGGGCATCCATTGTATATTGGGCAAGAATATGCCAATAAATCAAGAAAGTGAATGTGATACACTGATCACTCAGAAGCACACTGTGCCAGATTCGGCTCAAAATCTACCTTTAATTCTAAAGTCGCAAAGATTTTATGTTCTCCAAAAGGGAAAATAAATGCTTATTTGGCAGTTCCATCACAAGACTAACTAAAAATGTTTGTGGATGTCAAAATTTTGAATGAAGACAAAGAACATCATCGATAATTGTCTGCAGCAGTACGGGCATTTACCAATCTTAAAATCACTTCAAAGAAGTCTAATACTCTGACATTTTGGCAACAATGCTGTGAAGTACCTTGGCAACTTCACCAAACAAAACCGTAGGGCTTAGGCGGAAACGTTTGGAACAGCATAGATATATGGAACAATGTGGAACAATGGAACTTGGCAAAGTATCTAAAGGGTTTGTCAAATTGGGCGGTGACCACTGTTCTTTTGTTTGTGGCGGTACATGCCACCAAAATGTGAAAGACTAGATTGATGAACAGCATCTGAGTGTGCTGCATAAACTGCTATATGTGACCGGCACTTTCTTCTGTCTCCAAGAAAAGGGCTGGTGGTAACTATGTCATGGAAGATGGTTTCAGCAGCAAGGGAACTGATACTAGGCAGAAACCTTAGCAGTTACGTGAATAGGTAGTCAAAAGCTCATTCTGGAGTCAAGGCTGCCACCCAAATTTGCAAACACTAGATTAGCATTAAGCACTGTCAATTCTCTACACCTCCGGTAAGTTAATCAGAGCTTATCGTACAGTCGCTGTTCCAGCAAAAACAATAAAGAACCGACAGAATCTTTCAGGGGAAATCAAAATCAGATCTGTCCACAATCTGTTCAATTGTTAAAAAATATTGGGAAGTTATGAAGTTAGAATATGTGTTAATTATTAGTTAATAATAAGGGTCGGCTTTTATTAAATAAAAAAAACATGGCGGAAGTTGGGATTTTGATCGGACAGCTCTGTGAATGGCTCTCAGGAAAGATTCAACTTGATTTTCAAAAGACTATTTCAATGGCATTAACATTACATTCATTTAACTGTACTCCCACCGTATTCAACCAGCATTGAATACCACAGAGAGAACCTGACTGTATTTACTTTAATTGAATGATGCATCTAAATTCAACTACTTCCCAACTAACCTGGTGAGCATTCATCCAATGTGACCATCCTCCCACAATATAATGGAAGTCATCAGACTCCTTAAATTCTTTGAAGAGAATTTTGTTTTGCAACAAAAAGTTTCCCTGCTGCTCTCTCAACCAATTTCCCAGAACGTCATCTCAACAATTTTTCGGTCACTTCCATTCTTATGCATATCTCATAGCATAAGCCCAGTTAAAGGCCCCATTGAAAAGCTGAAAGGTGGTGCTTCAATAAAGGGAAGCCAGTGGATTTATTAAGGAAAATAAAAGTTCCTGGTGTAGGAGGTAACATTTGCAAGTGGCAGAATAACAGGAAACAGAAGGCACAAGAGACTGCAGATGTGAGAATATGTGGCAAAGTAAAGGAGAGGTTCTGGAGGAACTGAGTGGGTCAGGCAGCATCTGTGGAGTGACACGGACAGTCAATGTTTTGGGTCAAAACCCTTCATCTCTACTCAAAGAGTAGAGGGGAAGTAGCCAAAATAAAGAGGCACGGGGGGAGGGGGAGAAATAGGTGGGACAAAAGCATGTAAGAGAGTTGTGAATCTGTGGAATTCTCTGCCACAGAAGGCAGTGGAGGCCAATTCACCATATTGAATGGTGGTGCTGGCTTGAAGGGCCGAATGGCCTACTCCTGCACCTAGTTTCTATGTTTCTATACGTGGATACAGGTGAGATGGGGGTTGATTGTCAGGTGCCATCCGGGTGGCAGAGAGAAAGGCAGAGGGAGCAAAAGATGCTGGGAAGTGACCGGGAGCACAAAAGACTGCAGATTCTGGAATCTGATGGGAAACTGTAGAGACTGGTGTTATCCTGGAAACAGGAGGTAGGGATAAATGTGGCTCTTTGAAGGTTAGCAAGATGTAATGCATGGTATCCAACTGGGATCAGTGCTGGGACTCAACTCTCGAAAAATTTATACAAACGATATTTGCGTAAACATGGTTTCTGATGTTTTCTGATTGACACAACAATGAGAAAGAAAGTAAGCTGTGAAGAGAATATGTTCATGTAGGGAAATGGACTTGTTTGGTGGGTATGCAAAGATCTGGAAAGTGCATTATCTTGATAAGATCTGGGTGTCCGAGCGTACAAAAGTACAGCATGCAGGTACAGGAGTAATTATGGAAGCTGGCAGAATGTTGTTAGTTGCTCGGGAAACCGAACAGAAAAATAGATTTTTAGATTTAGAGATACAGTGCGGAAACAGGCCCTTCGGCCCACCGAGTCCGCGCCGCCCAGCGATCCCCGCACATTAATACTATCCTACACACACTAGGGACAATTTTTACATTTACCCAGTCAATTAACCTACGTACCTGTACGTCTTTGGAGTGTGGGAGGAAACCGAAGATCTCGGAAAAAACTCACGCAGGTCACGGGGAGAACGTACAAACTCCGTACAGACGGCGCCCGTAGCCAGGATCGAACCTGAGTCTCCGGCGCTGCATTCGCTGTAAGGCAGCAACTCTACCGCTGCGCCACCGTGCCGCTGTAGCGAAAGGCTCTGGCTTTCAGTTCGACAGGGCAGCAGTGAGAGCATGTCAGATTGAGTTTATTGTCATATCCGTACCATGAGGTGAAAATCTCGCTTGCAGCAGCATCACGGGCACGTCAACCCAGACAACATACAAAAACGTAAAAATGTACATATATTTTACACAATTTGTACAAGATGGCGAAAAGAAAAAAGAACACAAAAAAAACAAGGCGTGAGAGTTAAACACAATTAGAAAGCAAGTCCATGCTAGTGCAAGAGATGGTCGGTGGTGTTCCGTTGGGATTAGGGCTGTGCAGGTCAGTTTAAGAACCTGATGCTGGTTGGAAAGCAGTAGTTCCTTAACCTCATGGAATAGGACTTCAAACCTCTGTACCTTCTACCCAATGGTAGCAATGAGAAAAGGGATACTGAAAGTCCTTGCTGATAGAAACACCTTATTGAGGCAGCTCATCACATAGCTGCTTTTGATAGTGGGGAGGGTTGTGTCTGACATCTAAAGTACTGTGCACAGCATTGTTCTCCCGAAACAAGGATGGAAGAAAATACATTGAAAGTAGGAGCAACAGACTAATAGCAGAAACGAATATGATGTCATATGAAGAAAGGTTAAATAGGCTAGGCTTTTATCTTCTGCAGTTTAGAGTAGTGAGAGGAATGTTGATTGAAACACAAGAATGTAATGTGACTCGCATTCAAGAGAGAGCTAGATAGAGCTCTTAAGGATATGGGGGTATGGGGAGAAGGCAGGAACGGGGTACTGATTGAGAATGATCAGCCATGATCACATTGAATGGTGGTGCTGGCTCGAAGGGCCGAAGGGCCTCCTCCTGCACCTATAGTCTATTGTTTATTGTCTATTGCCAGGAGGTATGTGTAAAGTATGTTCCTTCTTGGGGGAGACACAAGAGGTTACTGTTTAAGGCAGAGAGAAACTGATGTTTATTCTCTCAGAAGATAAGAAGCCTTTGAAATATTTTCCCTTAAAAGAGCAGGAAGCAAACACTGCAAATATTTTTGAATTAGAGTAGACAAATACTTGATAAGCAAGAGAATGAAAGTTTACCACAGTCGAGTGGAATGTGGGGATGAGGTGATAATCAGATTGGCCATGACCTTATTAAACGGAAGGCCTAGGCCCATTCATGCACACAATTCATGTCTGATTTCAGTGGAGGATTTCCTGGCATTTCAATGACAAATGTCATATGCAAAATAAACTAGAATTAGGTGAAGAATTAGAATGACCTGCTCCATAAATTAGCCAATAATATAAAGGAGGATAGCAAAAGTTTTTTTAGATACGTGAAGAGGAGAAAAATAGTCAAGGCAAATGTGGGTCCCTTGAAGACAGAAGCAGGGGAATTTATTATGGGGAACAAAGAAATGGCAGACGAGTTAAACCGTTACTTTGGATCTGTCTTTACTGAGGAAGATACACACAATCTCCCAAATGTTCTAGGGGCCGGAGAACCTAGGGTGATGGAGGAACTGAAGGAAATCCACATTAGGCAGGAAATGGTTTTGGGTAGACTGATGGGACTGAAGGCTGATAAATCCCCAGGGCCGGATGGTCTGCATCCCAGGGTACTTAAGGAGGTGGCTCTAGAAATAGTGGAAGCATTGGAGATCATTTTTCAATGTTCTATAGATTCAGGATCAGTTCCTGTGGATTGGAGGATAGCAAATGTTATCCCACTTTTTAAGAAAGGAGAGAGAGAGAAAACGGGTAATTATAGACCAGTTAGTCTGATATCAGTGGTGGGGAAGATGCTGGAGTCAATTATAAAAGACGAAATTGCTGAGCATTTGGATAGCAGTAACAGGATCATTCCGAGTCAGCATGGATTTACGAAGGGGAAATCATGCTTGACAAATCTACTGGAATTTTTTGAGGATGTAACTAGGAAAATTGACAGGGGAGAGTCAGTGGATGTGGTGTACCTCGACTTTCAGAAAGCCTTCGACAAGGTCCCACATAGGAGATTAGTGGGCAAAATTAGAGCACATGGTATTGGGGGTAAGGTACTGACATGGATAGAAAATTGGTTGACAGACAGAAAGCAAAGAGTGGGGATAAATGGGTCCCTTTCTGAATGGCAGGCAGTGACCAGTGGGGTACCGCAAGGTTCGGTGCTGGGACCCCAGCTATTTACGATATACATTAATGACTTAGATGAAGGGATTAAAAGTACCATTAGCAAATTTGCAGATGATACTAAGCTGGGGGGTAGTGTGAATTGTGAGGAAGATGCAATAAGGCTGCAGGGTGACTTGGACAGGTTGTGTGAGTGGGCGGATACATGGCAGATGCAGTTTAATGTAGATAAGTGTGAGGTTATTCACTTTGGAAGTAAGAATAGAAAGGCAGATTATTATCTGAATGGTGTCAAGTTAGGAAGAGGGGATGTTCAACGAGATCTGGGTGTCCTAGTGCATCAGTCACTGAAAGGAAGCATGCAGGTACAGCAGGCAGTGAAGAAAGCAAATGGAATGTTGGCCTTCATAACAAGAGGAGTTGAGTATAGGAGCAAAGAAGTCCTTCTACAGTTGTACCGGGCCCTGGTGAGACCGCACCTGGAGTACTGTGTGCAGTTTTGGTCTCCAAATTTGAGGAAGGATATTCTTGCTATTGAGGGCGTGCAGCATAGGTTCACTAGGTTAATTCCCGGAATGGCGGGACTGTCGTATGTTGAAAGGCTGGAGCAATTAGGCTTATATACACTGGAATTTAGAAGGATGAGGGGGGATCTTATTGAAACATATAAGATAATTAGGGGATTGGACACATTAGAGGCAGGAAACATGTTCCCAATGTTGGGAAAGTCCAGAACAAGAGGCCACAGTTTAAGAATAAGGGGTAGGCCATTTAGAACGGAGATGAGGAAGAACTTTTTCAGTCAGAGAGTGGTGAAGGTATGGAATTCTCTGCCTCAGAAGGCAGTGGAGGCCAGTTCGTTGGATGCTTTCAAGAGAGAGCTGGATAGAGCTCTTAAGGATAGCGGAGTGAGGGGGTATGGGGAGAAGGCAGGAACGGGGTACTGATTGAGAGTGATCAGCCATGATCGCATTGAATGGCGGTGCTGGCTCGAAGGGCTGAATGGCCTACTCCTGCACCTATTGTCTGTTGTCTATAATTCTATAAGATCGTGCAGTTTGTGTGTGCGTTAGTGTGTGTGTTTTTGTTAGTTATTATTGTGTTTACAGAATACTATGTTTACATATCTGTTGTACTGCTGCAAGTAAGAATGTCATTGTTGCATTTTGGGACATACGACAATAAAACACTCTTGACTCTTAACCTCAAAGGTACTTTCTTTCCTGTGCGAACCCTACATGCCTCAGTTATCTTGACATTTAAATATCTCTGTCCTGAGTAAACTCACTGAGCCTCCACAGTCCTCTTTGGTGGAAAATTCCATTGATTCACTACCCTGATTGAAGAAATTTGCGTCATCTCAATCCAGAATGGCCATCTCTTTATTTTGTGACAGTGGAATTACTGTCATACATTTACCCTCTTAAGTACGTGCCCAATCGTCTTAATCGCTCTATATACAGTCTCAGTTTACTTTAGTGTCACATGCAGGTACAGTGAACTTTTGTTGAGTTCTAACCAGTCAGCTGAAAGACAATACATGATAACAATCGATCCATTTACAGTGTATAGATACATGATAAGGGAATAACGTTTAGTGCAAGGAAAAGCCAGCAAAATCCGATCAAGGATAGTCCGAGGGTCACCAAAGAGGTAGATAGTAGTTCAGCACTGCTCTCTGGTTGTGGTAGGATAATTCAGTTGCTTGATAACAGCTGGGAAGAAACTGTTCCCGAATCTGGTGGTGTGCATTTTCACACTTCTGTACCTTTTGCCTGAAAGGAGAGGGGAGAAGAGGGAGTGGCCAGGGTGCGACTCGGCCTTGATTCTGCTGCTGGCCTTGCCGAGGCAGCGTGAGGTTTAAACGGAGTCAACAGAAGGGAGGTAGACACAAAAAGCTAGAGGAACTCAGCGGGACAGGCAGCATCTCTAAATAGAAGGGAGGTTGGTTTGTGTGATGGTCTGGGCTGCTTCCACAATTCTCTGCGATCTCTTGCAGTCTTGGATGGAGCTGTTCCCAAACCAAGCTGTGATGCATCCTGATAAAATGCTTTCTATGTTGCATCTGTGGAGGTTGGTGAGAGTTGTAGGGGCTATGCCAACCAGAAATCAATCACTGCAACCCCTCTATCATATAACCACTTATTTTTCAAATTGCTTTGTGTGCTTGCACATTAACTTTCAGTGATTCTTGTACAAAAATACCACCACCTTTCAACCTTTCACGAGGTAAAAGAAAATCTACTGTTTTTTTTGCCTCCTCATTTTTCCCACATTCTTTCTATTCACTCAGCCTGCCTATAATTGCGTGGTATTTACAAGGTGTTTAGATAGGCACATGAATATGCAGGGAATGGGGAGATATAGATCACATATCACTATAACTTGACATCATGTTCAGCAAGGTCATTGTGGGCTGAAGTGCCTGTTCCCATGCTATACTGTTCTATGTTCAGTGATATCCACCCGGGGTCTCACTGCATCATAATCTCAACCCACAATGCCAACCATCTTTAGCACCTCACGAACCACAGTATCCCAATATGAAGATGATCCATTTGTTCAATGTTTTCTGCCAATTAACCACACCTCAACTGACACCAGTATATTATCCACAATGGCAACACTTTAAATTTTGTTTAGTATCCTTGTGTGGTATCTCATCAAAGCTCCTCTGAAAGTACAAATATACCATATCTACTCATTCACCCTCATCAATTCTGCTAACTACAGCCTCAAAAGCCACGTAACAGATTTGTCAACAATATTTACCTTTTCCTAGTTTGACTCTGTCAAATACATTTAATATTTTCTAAGTGCTCTGTTACCACTTTTTTTAATAATAGATTGCCACATTTCCCACATGGCTGATGTCAGGCTATCTGGCCCAGCATCTTCCAGTCTGTGGGAATGATTCTAGAGTCTATGGAACTTTGGGAGATGGCAAACAGCGCACCAACCAACTCTCATATTCTACTCTCAATACTAAGGTGCACCTTTGCTGAATTATGACATTCTCAAAATTCCCAAGCTTAATGGCCATTTTGGCAAAGTTATGCCTTTACCTTTGAGCTAATCCTACCTCATTTTCATTTGATGCTATTGCTGGATCACTTCCCAGCTTGAGGGTTTCTTCCCCTTTAAAATGATATATATTTCTAGTAAACTGCATTCCTTCTTTAAATTTTAGCTATTGCGTTTTTTACTACCAACATTTTAGTTTCCTGGTCGATCATGGCCAATTTATGCATCATACCTTCATAGATTGCTTAATACAGATAAAACACCTTGGTTTCAGATTACATAAAAACTGGAAGTTTTTGATTCAGAGTCCCAGCATGTTATGTTCAATGTTCCCTAAAGGCCTCATAGCTCGAATTTCAACAATTAACTCTCTCGTTACCGAATTCTAGATCTAAGATAGCCTTCTAACATTGTTTGCAGTTTCCAAATGACATTGTTCAAAGATGTTGAAAAAATTATTACAAATTGATATATATATTTAAACAGATAGTTATTAAAAACACAAAATTAACTTAAAATATAAATATAAACTAAAATACAAATAATCCCATTTAATTGAAGGGGCCCATATCAGACGCACGCAAGGGGCCAGATACACGATGCATCCGGCCTATCAGCTCAGGAAAGCCTCTGGTCTCATCATTGACCCTACAGATGTGGGAAACCATGCCATTCATGTGTAAACTGCAGGCAGCTGCAGTTCATTGTCATAGAGGTATACAGCACGGAAAAAGGCTCTTCAGCTCACTTTGTCCATGCCGATTAAGTTAACCAGCATTTTGTGCCTACCTTCGATTTAAACCAGCATCTGCAGTTCTTTCCTACAGATTAGGTTAACGTTCTGGGCTAGTTCCATTTGCCTGCATTTGGCCCAAATCCCTGTCAACCCATTCTATCCATATCCATCTAAACCTTTCCCATCCATATCCCTGTAAACCTTTCCAATCCATATCCATCTAAATCTTTCCTATCAATATCCCACTAGACCATGTCCACATCCTTCTGAAACCTTCCTATCTATATCCCTCCTAACCCTTCCTATCTATATATCTGTGAAAATGTCTTTTGAAAGTCGTTTTTATATGCACTTCTATAGCTTTCTCTGACAGCTCATTCCTGATACCGACTATCCTCTGAGTGAAACAGATCCCGCTGCTAACTGGCAGTATGTTCGAGTCCAATGTGTGAAGAAAGGGAGTGAATGCAGCAAAATGCGGATCTATTATCTTCTGCAGTCTATTGTCTTGGGAAATAATGTGTTTTTTACAAAATTGAATTGAATTATTTGCTTCCACTATCCTTCCAGCTGCAGGTTATGCTGTCAATTAATTTTCATTCAAGGAAAGAGGAAGCTTGAGTTTAATGCAAAGGCCTTTGATCATTACATAATAATTTCACTTGCTTTAAAAAAGGTGACTGCACTACACAATCGACTACAATTCAAGGCTTCTTGTGACTTTTTAATGCATGTTGATGATGCTCACCTGCCGACCACATTAAAAAGTCATTTACGTTGTCAAAGGGGAAGGTAAAGCCACGATAAATAAAGGTGGTTTACTCTTGGTATGTACACTCCCTCACACTGTTTATGATGGAATTATGCAAGTCTATGGAGGAAGAGGAAGAGCGGGAATTTTTCATTTTAACAAGCCAACAAGGGCAAAATGCATCAAATATCCTCTTCCTATTTTGCATCATTCTCCTAACGTAATACCTAATTGGCCTGGACTCTGCGACAGTTCATTAAAACGTCAAGAAGAATGGCTTCAACTGCAGAATGCAACCCTCATCCCATAGCACAGCCAGAGAGAGAGATGAGCAAGGGGCTCCATCAGGGCTGCACTCTTCCACTAGCAAGAGCTATGATAGGTATAGTTCAGGGAGATAACTTCCTTAGATAGCCAAGTAGGACAAGACCATTTCTCTTCCTACTTACAATAGCTTAGATAGGATTCCTCTTCCTACTTACAATAGCTCAGGTAGGCACATGGACATGCAGGAAATGGGGGGGATATGGTTCATGTGTTAGCAGAAGAGGTTAGTTTAACCTGGCACCATGTTTGGCATGGACATTGTTCCTGTGCTGTACCATTCCATGTTCTCAACCCTCCCCACCTACTGCAAGAAGTATTCAGGAATACATACGACAGGAAGTTGCTCCATGCTGTGTGCTTAGCCGGGCATTTCCTGTGCATCAGGTTGAGGGAGTTTCTACGCATGCCGTGCCTCCAGCGTGGCGGGGGATAAGTGAAGGGCATCCTCCTGACGTTCAGTGAGGGCCGCCTGCTCCCTGCTCGTGCCGCCGCCTGCGATGCGGTGGGTTTGCCGGCTGCTGCCTGCGCCCGCCCCCAGCTGGAGCGCCGGCCTATGGTCCTGTAACTTCCGTACAGTCCGAGGGAGGGCAACTCCCCAGTGGGGCCTTGGGAAGAGCTCCGCCTCAAACACCGGGGAGCCCTGATAAAAGGCTTGGTGTAGTTTGGCCTGCAGTGCAACGGTTGAAAGGCCTCTGGAGTTTGAGAAGCGGTTCCATTGCTCAACGTCCCATTCTCCTGCTCTAGTTCACTCCAACGACCACATGAGGATGAAGATTCGGAGACATCCGACTCTCCTGAAGAGTGCCTGCCTTCATTGAGGCCAGGGCTGATGGCTTCCCCTGTGGCACAGGCCTCATCATCTCCACCGGCTTCGCCCTCCTCTTCCTCAGCCATCTGAATCAAGCTGGCCAGCAGCACGGACGGCCCCAGCAGGTGGGTGTCGATGGTTCGCAGTTGGCCGCCACGCCTCCTCTTGATGGCAAACCTGGGGTTGAGGTGAAGGGCGGTGGTGCTGGATCTCCGGCGGGTTCTGATGCCTTTGGGGGCTGCACTACCCGACCGGGCCGGGCCCAGCGTCTGCAGACTGGACCTCCGCCTCTGCAGCAGCATGGCCGACGGCATCCCCACACTCGAGCGCCGCCTCACTTTACTGCCCGGCACTGCCCCAGTCGCATGCCTATTTGTCTGCCTGCCGCCATTCGGCAGCTTGAAACCAGACGAGGCGGGTTTTGCTTTCCTGAAGTGCCTCTTGAAGAATGTCTCCATGTCCTTATCTTTGTGCGGGGAGGGCAGAAGCCTGCGGGTAGATAGGCAGTAGGGTTTTCTCTTTTGTTACAAAGGAAAGCTGTTGCTCACTGGAGTTCATGCAGGCGCTGGGAGCTGTTAAAAAGGTAGAGATTGCGCAGTAAGAACACCATTGGAATGATCTCGCCACACATTGGAGGTGAGATCGGCATTGTAGTCGCAACACTCTGTAAATTGACAATACACCCCACCCAGGTATCACAAGATGCTGGAGTAACTCAGCAGGTCAGGCAGCATCTCTGGAGAGAAGGAATGGGTGACGTTTCGGGTTATGACCCTTGAAGAAGGATCTCGGCCCGAAACGTCACCCATTCCTTCTCTTCGGAGATGCTGCCTGACCCGCTGAGTATTTATGTTCTAGCAATTTAGCAATGGAACACGTTCTCAGTGAGCGCACTTCTTTTGGATAGAAGAAATATAGAATTCTCCTTCCCAAAGAGGCCAAGGATGCTGAATTAACTATATTCCACAAGCGCGAGATTGGGTTACTCCAGCATTTTGTGATACCTTCGATTTGTACCAGCATCTGCAGTTATTTCCCTATACACCCCGCCCAGTGTGACCATTTTAGTGAGAGGATCGAACAGCTGCTGAGCCTCACAGGAAGCTCAGAAATTGAATCACCCCAAAAGGCTTATGCCAGTGAAATAATATTGACAATTAAGCACGCTTTCAGTTCCACATTTCCTTCAATGTTACCCCTGGGATTTATTTGTAAAAAGCTGAAGAACGTTGGTCAAATGTTGGTGCTGATCACCAATAATACCTGGCCTCCCCTGTTATTTCTGGCACACTAACTTATTCTGCATTGGTGTCCAACCAGGCCACTAACTTGGATCACTCAACTTACTTAATGCGTCCACTATTGAAAGTTGGCAAAGTTGTTCAACTCCGGAGTGGAATGGTGGATTTAAAAATTCAGATTCAAATTTATTTTCAGTTGACCCGACACATTGTGTAACAGTGGGGCGAGGAAAGCTGTGGGGAGATTTGATCGATCAGATAAACACCGAGTTTAAATTATCAATAGAACCAGTGGATAGATGATCAGCGCAAGCTATCAATCCTTCGGAAGTATTAGTCTTAGTGAGTATTTATGTTCTGGCAATTTAGCAATGGAACACGCTCTCAGTGAGCACTTCTTTTGGATAGCAGAAATATAGAATTCTCCTTCCCAAAGAGGCCAAGGATGCTGAATTAACTATATTCCACAAGCGCGAGATTGGCAGATTTTTTTATTAAGCAAGGGAATCAACAGATAAGCCAGGAATAGGCCAGCATACAGACGGGCCACAGGTGAAATTAATGCCTGAGAAGGATCAATTAGCCCAATAAGGTACTCCATTCCTAATATTCCTGGGTTTTTTAAGTTCAAAAGACACCAAATGAAATGTCAGCCTCAAAGCTAACAATATTACGTATAAATTAAAGCCAAAAAGCGCTGTTGGTAATGGTCTGCGGTACCATATATGGCTGATTTTTTCCTTCATTTTGATTCCCAGCAACAGACTGATTTTAGATCGTTCAACCAGAGTTCAGGGTCTCATCTGCCAGTTAAATAGGCCAAGCAACACTCAGATGTTAACTTTATTCATAATGTGGGTGGTTCACCTCTTAAGTGCCAGCAGTAACAACCCAAAATATGTCTTGTAACATATTTGCCGCTCAGTATCCAGATAAACCATAATAAATTGCGATGTTCCACTATGGTATCCTAGTCATTGTTCATTTCGCAACTAACATCACTGTTATATAACACTAGACCAAGTGGACCCGTTGGGCCCAAACCTCTCCTGCATTGGTGCAGCACCCTGTCCTCCCCCACTCCCCTCTCCCCTCCCTCCCCTCTCCCTTCTCCCCCACTCCCTCCCTCCTCCCCCTCCCCTCCTTTTAAACATTAAAAGGTGAATAACTTTAAAAATATAAGACCGATTTCAATAAAACTACTTGCATTATCACTAAAGTGACAATGGTGAGTAAGGTGGGCCTAAAATTGTCACGCTATCGTGTACTGTTTTGGCTGAAGTTCAGTCACAAACAAGATAACAAATGAGAGTTTTAGTATATAGATAATTTACTGTTTCATTTCATCAGTACACCTGCATTCTGTTTAATGCAGAAAACACAAACTACATATTTTATGATAACTACATTCTTTAAATAATTTAATTTATATTTCCGATTTGTTTATTACTCGTACAAAGACAGACAAGTACTCTTTCATATTCTCAGTATTGGTGTGTGAATTGATATTCACCTAAAATACTGATTCGTGTCACTATTTACTCTGATAAGCACGTATCACAAAGAGTCACATGAAGTGGAAATACTCAGCAGGCTAGGCACTATCAATGGAGAAGGAAACACTATTTAAGGCTGAAAGATTAGCTTTAGTGTTAAGCAAATAATGCCCAGTTGATGGTCCAAGTTTCCCATCAACATGCACGTGAGTCTCTGGCAAATTCAATTCACTCACAGATTTCAAGAAAAATTAGAGCACAGGAAAAGGCAAAGGCCAAGGAAGCAGGCAACATCTTGGCTCGCGTATTGAAGACATACTCTAGAACTAGCCCCAAGTCTGTTCCTGTAGCTATAATGCACTCATTTACCTAACACTGTGGAAACCTGCTCTGCTGTGTCGTGTTCATAAAACGCAAGACAAATCAGTTGCAGCTATTCAAGACCAGCGGCGTGGTCGCCCGTGCTACAACCAGTCTCCCTGCAGCCCCCAGGAACATTTGACATTTAAAAGCACCATTAGCAAATTTGCAGATGACGCAAAGCTGGGTGGCAGTGTGAACTGTGAGGAAGATGCTATGAAGTTGCAGGGTGACTTGGACAGGTTGTGTGAGTGGGCGGATGCAAGGCAGATGCAGTTTAATGTGGATAAGTGTGAGGTTATCCACTTTGGTGGTAAGAATAGGAAGGCAGATTATTATCTGAATGGAGTCAAGATACGAAAAGGGGACGTACAATGAGATCTGGGTGTCCTAGTGCATCAGTCACTGAAAGGACTGATTGGCCTTCATAACAAGAAGAGTTGAGTATAGGAGCAAAGGGGTCCTTCTGCAGTTGTACAGGGCCCTAGTGAGACCGCACCTGGAGTACTGTGTGCAGTTTTGGTCTCCAAATTTGAGGAAGGATATTCTTGGTATTGAGGGCGTGCAGCGTAGGTTTACTAGGTTAATTCCCGGAATGGCGGGACTGTCATATGTTGGAAGACTGGAGCGACTAGGCTTGTATACACTGGAATTTAGAAGGATGAGAGGGGATCTTGTTGAAACATATAAGATTATTAAGGGGTTGGACACGTTAGAGGCAGGAAACATGTTCCCAATGTTGGGGGAGTCCAGAACCAGGGCCCACAGTTTAAGAATAAGGGGTAGGCCATTTAGAACGGAGATGAGGAAAAACTTTTTCGGTCAGAGAGTTGTAAATCTGTGGAATTCTCTGCCTCAGAAGGCAGTGGAGGCCAATTCTCTGAATGCATTCAAGAGAGAGCTAGATAGAGCTCTTAAGGATAGCGGAGTCAGGGGGTATGGGGAGACGGCAGGAACGGGGTACTGATTGAGAATGATCAGCCATGATCACATTGAATGGTGGTGCTGGCTCGAAGGGCCGAATGGCCTACTCCTGCACCTATTGTCTATTGACTCCAAAAGTGGACCAGAGAACTGAATTCTAGAATGGACATGAGTAAATGTCCTGAATGTCGACACATTATAGAGCTCTGGTAAAACTGTAATCATTGGAGGCAAAACACTACAAAGGCTGTGGTCATTGTTCCTCAAATGTGCAAGTTCAATCATCAAGGAAAACAAGGGTAGATGACACAGAGGAATATCTTCATTTGCATGTTGTTCTCCAAATTACACCTCACGCTTGGAAATATATTGGAATTGGAAATAATAATGATTCCTTCTTCATCTCTGGCCATAAATCCTGGAACTCTCTCCATACTACAGCATATTGGGAGTAGCTCTATGACGGACTGCTGCAGTACAAGATGGTGGCTCACCACCACCATCTTCTCAAGGCCAATTGGGGATCATTAAAATATGCTGTCCTTTTGATTGATACCACTGAAAAGGACAGCATATCAAAACGATGAACAAATTAAATGAAAGGTCAATAGCCCATCATCACAAGTACTTCCAAACTCCTATGCCTTATTCATTTACAGTTAAAAATAATGGTCGCAGTACATTTGCTTGTTCCACACACACCTTGCTCCACACTGCAGATTGCCACCTTAGGTTAGTTTCCACATTGCTTATTTCACACCATGGGTTTGAGGCTGTCAAACGAGACTGGGAGTCAATGGACAACAGGTGCAGGAGTAGGCCATTTGGCCCTTCGAACCAGCACCGCCATTCACTGTGATCATGGCTGATCATCCACATTCAGTACCCCATTCCTGCCTTCTCCCCATATCCCTTGACTCCGCTATCTTTAAGAGCTCTATCTAACTCTCTCTTGAAAGCACCCAGAAAATTGGCCTTCTGAGGCAGAGAATTCCACAGATTCACAAGTCTCTAGGTCAAAAGGTTTTTCCTCATCTCCATTCTAAATGGCCTACCCCTTATTCTTAAACTGTGGCCCTGGTTCTGGATTCTTAAACTGTGGCCCCTGGTTCTTGATGGGACATTTCAAGGGATATAGGGTGTAAAGGGACAAGTAATTGAAGAGGACGGTATGGGTGAAAACAATTGAAAGAGGATCAGAAGTGAGAATATCCAACCAATATATCCTGTCAGACTCCACAACCACTACTGAGCTGTTGTGCTATTTTAAATGGGCTCAATGAGAAGAAAAGCCTTCTTTTATGTCGCTATGAAATATGAATATGAATAAAAATGCTCTTCAATAATACCACTGCTCACATGCAGCAATTATCTGCAAATTTATTTGCAATATTATAACATTTATGCTATTAATAAGAAAATACACAAATGTAATACAGCAAATCAAAAGGCCAAGTCGTGCCCTAGACTAAGTACTTGGAATCTGGGCCTGCAGAAAATTTGGATTGGATTTATATTAAATTGTGAAACTGCAAATATAACATCCTGACTCACGATAGGAGCGACTCAGAAAGCAGGAACCTCCAGACCAATAGTTTAATATCATTTATCTGGTATTTCAACATCTGGAAGTCTCATGCAACCAGAAAAAAATTCTAGTAATTTTACTTATTTTTGCTGCTTTTTATATTAATATTGCTGGGCCTTAAAGGTATAAAATTGCAGTGTAAAATATTATTGATTAGAAGGTAAGATTACATGTAAGATGACGATTAATTTCAAGGTTTATGTATAGAATACTCGTGTGTAATATTTGTTTCTAGCATTTTGTGTGCCACTGGCTCTCTCTATTCCCATCACTGCCATGACACACGTATTGCACCCAGCAAGCAAGATATTCACTAAAGATCCGTCATCAGCAGTGAACCTGATCTTTCTCGTGGTAATCAAAAGAAAATACTTGTAGTGTTGTAAATTTAGAATGTCGAAACAAAGAATTGCAGATGCTGGTTTACCAAGGAATGACACAAAGTGCTGGAGTAACTCAGCTGGTCACACAGCATCCCAGGAGAACATTGGATAGGTGAGGTTTCAGGTCGGGACCCTTCTTCAGACAGAATTTATTTCGTGAATTTACTTTTCTTGCCTGACAGGAAAATAGCCTGAAGAGTGTAGTCGGATCATCTTATCCCACATCTTATACCACATCCTCTTACCATACTCCAGTACCTGCTCGCTGTCTCTCCAATTCAAGATGACCTCTTCAGTTTTTAGTTTAGTAGAGATTCAGTGCGGAAACAGGTCCTTCAGCCTGGAGTCTGTGCTGACCAGCGATCCCTGTACTAGCACTATCCGACACACTAGGGACAATTTATAATTTTTAACAAAGCCAATTTACCCCCCAACTTGTACGTCTTTGGAGTGTGGGAGTAAACCGGAGCACCCGGGGAAATGTACAAACTCTGTACAGCCCACCCATAGTCAGGATCGAACCCGAGTCTCTGTGGCTGCAAGGCAGCTTCTCTGCCGCTGCGCCACTGTGCCGACCTTTGAAATCATCTGTGGCCAGTGAGAACAAGTAATTGGGCATAAGTAACCTTGCCTGCCAACCTAATGCGGGCAATACTACAAAACTGTGCAGGTTATTCGACAATGAGCACATCCACACCAATATATTAATTCCAAGCAGGGTCCCACTTCCACAGCTGTGAAAAACTAACTCCACATAAATGCAGGAAACATGTTGATCCAAATGGCTCAACTGTCTGCCAGTCAACTCCACAAGCAGTAATTTTCCTGCAGGAGTTCAAAACGTTATATCAAAAGGAAAGTATCTGCTAACCATGAAAAAAAATCTTCGTGGTGACATTTAGAGGTTTAAGGAGACAGTTAATTCTGGAGGCACGAAAGTGCCAAAGTCCATTTAAAATGGAATGCCACTGCAGCCAGTCAAACGTCTTTGCAAAGGCCACTGAAAGCTGCTGCCTGTCTGAGAAAAGGTCAGGTTCAGAAGGTTTACTGCATGGCTCTCCTACATCGTCCATGCACGGCCACACACACAAGGCTTAATTTAGAACATTTGTAAAGCAATCACAGAGAGGGCTGTGACAGTCATTGTGAATAGTAGATGTTTTAAAAGGCACAAAGCGCTGGAGTAACTCACAGGGCCGGGAAGCATCTCTGGAGAGAGAACATGGGTGGGCGACGGATAGGCGAATCCACTTTGTGAATAGGTGTTCATTGGTTTACAACATGCAACATGTTTTTTTCATGGTATCCTGGTCATGGTTCATCTCTCAATCAGCGTCACTAAAAATAGATTAGTTGTCCATGCTATAGTGCGAGCCATGAGAGATTCTTGGGAGATCACATGTCAGATTTACCATGTTCCAACAGTGACCACGCTTCAAAATTATTTCATTGCCTGCTAAGCACCGTGGCATCTCGAGGACATAAAAGGCAGTAAACAAGTGCAACAACTTGCAACCGTGTTTTACACAGGATACAGAGCAAACTCTTCAAGCTACCCGAAACTTCAAACCCCCACGAAGCTATCGTTCACATGTGGGAGCAAGACGAAAACCCACACGTACCAAGCATCCAGCTCACGCTTGCAGAGAGCTCCGAGATGTGGTTACCGAATGAAGCTATGCATGCAGCGATAATGGACACTACAACATCAAATGGACCCAACTTTAGCGCTGTGGGTATATTTAAAGGTCACCAGTCACGATATTTAACGCTTAGCCCTAACTCTCCTTATGAAATGAAATTAAAAAGCTAGGACCTGTGTTTCATTGAATAGATCACTGAGAAGGTTTGTGACTTATATATTTATAATGGGATACATATAACATCCTTGGATGCAAGCCATGTAGCTAGTCACATGTACAGAATTAAAACATTGCATATTTTATTACTAACAAACCGCATGTGGCATTTCTCATGGTTAACCTAAACTACAGGAATTTGGCGGTGCTTATTAAGTCAAGGCTACATGTAGCCTTTATTGCAATATATATTGATTATAATTATTAACAAGATCTTGCAGTTGTCAAATTATTCAGCATACATTGGTACACATGCTTATGGCAAAATGCCAAATAATTCTATTGACTGCTAATCAATTCATTACATTTTGAAGGACCAAATATTATAACGAAGGTTTCAAAGGTCTTTTATTGTCACATGTACCAATTAAGGTGCAGCGATATGCGAATGACCATACAGCCATATGGGAAAAAAAGCACCAAGGCACACAACTACATAAAAGTTAATGTAAACATCCACCACAGCGGATTCCCCACATTCCTCACTGTGATGGAAGGCAAAAAAGTCCAACCTTCTTCCTCTTTATTCTCATGGTCGGGGCAGTCGAATCATAATGAAACAACCTGAGGAACATAATGGGCATGTGCTAACTCTTGCAAATATCATCTGTCCAATTTGCTGACTTGTCAGACTGAAATGTTTGTTATGAAGGAGGTTTGGAAGGTTTGAAAGGCAAAAAACAATGGACTTCTGCATAGAAGATGCTAGCTTTAAGGGCTGAGTGGAACTTCACACTTTCTCAAGTATTGAAAGTAGTCAATGCTAGAAAATAATGCCAGCCCCACCCATGGTGAGATGTCATACTTCAGACAGTAACACTTTCTGCTTTGGGCCCAATGGATTCAAGGTCGTTTTAAACATCCTTCTGCAGTCAGGTGAAAAATGCAATGCCAACTATGCAATTTCTGGAAGATCCCAGATTGTTAATCCTTCTGTCGTTAAGAATTAGTAAATAACAGGTGGTGGAGTGCCATCGATCACACTGCAACTGGACTCGCTGCCCTTGTGACACATAGGGAAAAAACATTTTCTCTTCACCATCTCTTAGGGCAGCACAGTGGCACTGCGGTAGAGTTGTGGCCTTGCAGCGCCAGAGACCCAGGTTCTATCCTGACTACGGATGCTGTCTGTACGAAGTGTGTGACCACAAGGGTTTTCCCCGGGTGCTCTGGTTTCCTCCCACAATCCAAAGATGTACAGGTTGAAAGGTTCATTGTAAATCGACCCTTGTGTGTAGGACAGTGCTAGTGTACGGGGATCACAGGTTGGCACGGGCTCGGTGGGCCGAAAAGCCTGTTTTCACGTCATATCTCTAAACTAAAGTGAATTCAGAAAAATAACCCAGCTGGGCAAATACTTCAGTGTTTTACTGAGGTGCTGCTGCTTTCTGAGATCCTGTGCTCTGGATGAGATGCTGAACCAAGACTCTGGTTACTCCCCACAGCATATATACAACAGCTTGCATCACTCAAGGGTCGATGAAGCACTGAGGCAATATTTATCCCTCAACCAACATCATAAAAAGAGATCAACTCACAAATATTAATTGGAGTTTATTGTTCATAGATCGGCTGCCATGTTTCTTACATTTTAGAGCAGAGTCCTTGTCAGCTCTTCCTCAAGGCACTTAATCATGTCCAAAAGATGAAACATGCAAATTTAACAGCAAGTCTCTCTTTTTTCCTGTGTCCAATGTGAAGAGTACTTAAAAAATGTTATCGGGAAAGGTTAGATAGGCAGGGACTATTTTTCATTCAAGCATAGGAGCCTGATAGGAGACCTTATTGAGGTGTACAAGATCACGAGAGGCAGTCATTATCTCAACAGAGAGGATTAAAAAACTACAGGGCAGAGGCTGAAGATGAGAGGGGAGAAATTCAAGAGAGACAGCAGGGGCAACTTTTTCCCCTCAGAGGATAGTCCACATCTGGAATATGCTGCCAGAGGAATCAATAGAAGTGGATACAATTATAACTTTTAAAAGACATTTGGACAGATATATGAATAAGGGTTTAGAGGGATATAGGCCAGATGCAGGCAAATGGAACTAGCTCAATATGCCCAAACCCCACATAGCTCACAGCAATTGGTCCGAACAAGTAGAAAGGCACATGGCCCTGGAATAAAAGGCCAGGTCTCCCTACCAAAGGAAGGAGATCCTTGTGATTGCAGGAGTATCATGGAGGTTCACCACATGGATTTCTGGATAGCGGATGTATCTTTTAATGAGACATTCAACAGACTGAGCCGATACTCTCATGAAGAATGTAAAGTAATTTCATTAAAATATACAACCTCTCAGGGGATTTAACAGGGTTGTTGCTGTGTTCCTGTTTCACTTGGCTGGAGTCATTCAGAACCAGGGGTTACAGTCTCAACATGAGGACTCGGCAAACTGAGATAAACATGAAGACATTTAATCACCCAGAGGATAGTGAATCTTTGGAATTCTCTCCCGAGGAAGACTGTGGAGGATTACCCACTGAATATATCCAAGACTGCAACCGATCCAGTTTTGGCTATCGTGAAAATCAAGGGATATGAGGTTAGTGAAGGAACGTAGTGCTGAGGTAAAAAGAAACCAGTTGTGAACATATTGAACATTATAGCAGGCAGGAGGACTGAATGATCTATTGCTGCTTCTATTTCTTATATGTCACAACCTTCAAAAGTGGAACTGTTCTGCTTGGAAGCAAAGGAGGCGAGGGGAGATGCAGCATCCCTCCCACACCCAGTCAGAAAGTAAATTACAAATGGGGAAGAGTGAAATAAATGTAATAACACTAAAAACTTGGTAAGAGTGAGAGAACTTAGCAATTTTGCAACACATCGCAGATCTAGTAATTGCCAAATCTTCGGAGGGCACTAAGTACCGTGTATTCACAAAATGCTGGAGTAACTCAGCAGGTCAGGCAGCATCTCGGGAGAGAAGGAATGGGTGACGTTTCGGGTCGAGACCCTTCTTCAGACTAAGTACCGTGTAGATGTTTTTAAGGATGTCAGCCTTGAATGGAAACATATTGTTGCCTGACCAGCAGGCATGTTGAAAGCTATCCAGAATATCTAAAGACAGAGTCTCAGTCCATTTTGTAATGCAGAAGTACTTAAATACATGTCCCATTAAGGTACACTACTGGTGATCAAAAGCTCAGAATTTCAACAAGAGCAGACACAACATTTGAAAGAGGCATAATCCTTCCTTGTGATTCAAAATCGAAATTTGTATTAAACGAAGGGACAAAACGTATTAAAGGAATAACTGTGTGGGTTTTGCAGTAACTGTGGCTCACATTTATTAGCAGTGCTTTTGTGGCATCCATACCACTGTGAGAAGCGTATGGATTCCAGCTTCCCTCCGACACAGCACACAGTGAAGGACAGCACAATGACCCACTAAGTAGAGCTGCAGGTCTCAGCTCCAGTGACCTGCACTTGATTCTCACTTCCACAACTGTCTGTGTGGAGTTTGCACATTCTCCCTGTGACTGTGCGTTTCCCCTAGGTGCTCCAGTTTCGTCTCCCTCCCAAACACATCCTACTTGGTAGGTTAGTTGACTATCGTAATCTCCAGTGTAGGACAAACATGGTGGAGTTCATTGGCATGGAGAGAATAAGTTGCAGGGAAATAGTTGGAGGGGATGGGGTTGATTGGATTGCTCTCATGGTCAGCATGGATGCAGTGGGCCAAATGGCCTCCATCTCTGCTGAAGAAGATATGAGAAATGAGACATTCAAATGAATTATTGAGAGTAATGAATTGTTGGAGCTGTTCTCTTTCAAATTAAAATTAACACCTCACTTTCCCTCTCAGGTGGATGAAAAAAATAGCATGGTCCTATTACACAGGAGAGAAAGAAAATTCTCCTTGGTGTTTTGATCAATATTAATCACTTATGTCAACTTATGTACATCGGCGAAACCAAACGCAGGCTCGGCGATCGCTTCGCTCAACACCTGCGCTCTGTCCGCATTGGCCAAACTGATCTCCCGGTGGCCGAGCACTTCAACTCCCCCTCCCATTCCCAGTCTGACCTTTCTGTCATGGGCCTCCTCCAGTGCCATAGTGAGGCCCACCGGAAATTGGAGGAACAGCACCTCATATTTCGCTTGGGCAGCTTGGAGCCCAGTGGTATGAACGTCGACTTCTCCAACTTTAGATAGTTCCTCTGTCCCTCTCTTCCCCTCCCCCTTTCCAGATCTCCCTCTATTTTCCTGTCTCCACCTATATCCTTCCTTTGTCCCGCCCCCCTGACATCAGTCTGAAGAAGGGTCTCGACCCGAAACGTCACCAATTCCTTCTCTCCTGAGATGCTGCCTGACCTGCTGAGTTACTCCAGCATTTTGTGAATATTAATCACTCAATCAACATCACTAAAACATGCTATATACTCATTGTCACATGGTTGTACAGGCTTTGCTGTTGATAATTTGGAACCATCCCACATTAGAATAGAAACTGTCCCTGGGTAATGAAAGGGTTTCGGCAAACAGTTTAAAAAGCTTAACAGGTTAATTACTTCACAAAGTAATCGAAAACCTACAGCTGGTGTCATTTGCCTCAACATACAATACGAGATGGTCATACAAGTGATCAGAGTTCACTGTCCAGGAAAGAAATAACTAGCACAACCAGGTTGCTATGGGCCAATTATCTTTCCATACAGAAAAGCTTGCAGCAGTGCCAGCTCTGAACATTGATAGTTAAATAATAGGAACACAGAAAATGGATGTTTTGAAATGATAACGTCGCTGAAAACATGGGTTTAGAGAAGTAGCAATATATTAGTTACTCACAATGTGCTGGTAATAATATATTTAACATCTCTTGTCACAGATCAGGCATTCAAAACATATGTCAAAACAACTTCTGTTAATTCAGCAATGGAAAGAGAAGAAACATTTCAGTTCTACATTGGATTGATGCCAAGAAGAAAGTTGATCATTTCTATCTGTGATCTGAAAGACAATGTTACTACTCAGAAAGGACCTCAAGTCTATTTTTCAGATTGCTACCGTTGCGCTTATTTGATAATCTATTAATTGTTAATCTGTTAATGATGCATATGTTTGATGTGAGCGATTAAACACCTTGTACAAGTGACACGTGGTTTGCCAGTGCAGTTAAGATAGCAACAGTAGTCTGAGAATTGGACGAAATCTGCGAAAGAAATTGTCGAATTTTGCTTAAAATACCACTTGCAAACCATAATAGCAGGGCAAAAAAAAAGTCAGAGGATAGTCTGAGGAAAAGTGGGGGAGGGAAATAGATTTATTTGCAATTGCAGGGGGGAAAGCTAATCTCATTGCATCTGCCTTCACTCGACAATAGGATAAATCGCACACAAAAAACATTTGGGAGATTGGCCCATGGAGTTGAAGACATTGTCGAATCATGGCTAGAACTAGAATCATGGCAAAAAGCAACCGATTAATATTCAGATTCTTCTAATTTCAAATCAGAAGAAAATAAAAAAACGAAGTTCTACAAGAACCAACATTTGGACCACTGCTCTTTCTCCTATATAACCATTGCCAAATCTTGAATATATGGGTCATTAAAATTTTTCGAGAGAACACAAAATCCTGACATTTAGTAAATAAAGAGAGAAATAGACTACTGAGGATAAAACCATAGGTGTGTATAGACAATAGACAATAGACAATAGGTGCAGGAGTAGGCCATTCAGCCCTTCGAGCCAGCACCGCCATTCAATGCGATCATGGCTGATCACTCTCAATTAGTACCCCGTTCCTGCCTTCTCCCCATACCCCCTCACTCCGCTATCCTTAAGAGCTCTATCCAGCTCTCTCTTGAAAGCATCCAACGAACTGGCCTCCACTGCCTTCTGAGGCAGAGAATTCCACACCTTCACCACTCTCTGACTGAAAAAGTTCTTCCTCATCTCCGTTCTAAATGGCCTACCCCTTATTCGTAAACTGTGGCCCCTTGTTCTGGACTCCCCCAACATTGGGAACATGTTTCCTGCCTCTAATGTGTCCAATCCCCTAATTATCTTATATGTTTCAATAAGATCCCCCCTCATCCTTCTAAATTCCAGTATACGACTAATGACATTCACTAGTGTGAAGTGATTTAAGTCAGGAATAATTAGGAGAAGCAATAAATTATGTTATCAGACCAAGTCATATAATTTTAAAACGAGATGTGGAAATGAGACCAAGACGTACACGTGTATACATTTTTTAGGCACCAGGACATTGGAAGGAGGCCATTTTGATGAAAAAATATGGAGTCATTTGGTTCATTTGTGTGTCAAACCAAAGTTACTCTCATTTTTTTTTATACTGCTGGTTAGGGTCAGCTTGAGTCTCAAGTTCAATTCTGGTCAGCAGATAATACAAATAATGGGAGAGGGAGGGTTACAGAAGATATTGACTGGATTGACACGGATGATAAACTATAATGGCATGAAGACTTGAGAGAAATTGGCTTGCTTCAAGAAGGACAGGGTCAGGGAAGATTTGATAATGAACAGTGTTAATGGGCAAATAAGGAGGATCGTTAATCAGGTGGCATTGTTTTAAGGAGACTGGCAAAATGAGGAAATAATGTTGAAGTATTTAACAAAAACAGTATTAATTGTATGAACTGAAATGCTATTGCGTTAAGAGTCGTACTTTGGAAGAGTGCTAGCTCTTCTAACTAGTAGGAACAGATCAGAGGCTGAATAGATTCATTTGAGCTATATCTATGTTTCCATGAGTTTGTGGAAAATGGAATATTGAGTCAAACAACACAGAAACAGGCCCTTTGGCCCAACTCGTTCATGCCAACCAAAATGCCCCATCTAAGCTAGTCCCATTTGACTGTGTTTGGCCCATGTCCCTCTAAACGTTTCTTTTGCATGTACATGTCTATCTTAATTGTGCTGTATGATACCTGCCTCAACAACTTCCTCTGGCAGCTCGTACCTTATACCCACCACCCTCTGCATGAAAAAGTCGCCCCTTAGGTTTCTATTAAATCTTGCGTCTCTCACTTTAAACCTATCTCCTCTGGTTGTTGATTCCACTATCCCAGGTAAAAGACTGTGTATTCCTGCTATCTATTCCCCTTATGATTTCATACAACTCTATAAAATCACCCCTCAGCCTCCTGCACCCCAAGGAGTAGAGTCTTTGCCCGATCAACCTTTCCCTTTAACTTTCCAGTCCGAGCATCATCCTTGTAAATCTTTGCACTCTTACCAAAAAAGCTGCACTAATATTAATAACAAATAATTAGGTAAAATAATTAAGAATTACACAAGTCTGTAAAGAATGTAAAATATACTGGTGAAAGGTATTTAATGGAACAAATCGCATCTGCTCTTTGTTTAAAGGCGAAGGTGACAAACTGTAGGAAGCCAGGACGTGGAACGGGTAATCCAACTTTAAACCACAATAACATGCGAACAAGAAACTACACTGCCTTTCAATCGAAACATTTTCAAATTGTAAAATCTGCAAAAGATAAAAAGCAGCGAATGTGATGTAATATATACGTTCTATGACTTGCAAGTGATGAGTGATGCTACATCAATTGGCCCATTGATGTCGTGCAACCTGCCACGGACGTAGGTTTTTACCACCGACTGAATACATAAACAAAATAAACGTGTGCTAATAATGCACTCTGTTCTTTCCTCAAAGAAAGTGTTGCCAAGGTAACCAGACATCATCAAACCGAATCAACCCATCCCCCAGGACAGATACGCAAACTGGAAGAGAGGAAGCGTAGAATGAGCCGTGAACAAGGATGTGGAGACTGGGGTGTTAAGAGAGGTGTGCTCTGTCATTCAGGTGCATATCTGTTTCAGGAAGGAGAAAACACTGGAAATATTGGAGCACATTAGGTTGGATAAATCCCAAGGATGCTAAAGGAAGCAAGAGAGGTGATTGCTGGAGTTCTGATTGAGATTTTTGAATCTTTTTTAATGATGGTAGCAGTACCAGAAGACTGGAAGTTAGTTAATGTTGTCCCCTTATTCAAAAAGGGCATTAAGGATAAATTACCTAAACATTACAGGCTGGTGAGTTGTACATTAGTGATAGGGATGTTGTTGGAGATTCTGAGGGACAGGATTTATGTTCACTCACCAGATGTCAGCATGGTTTTGTGGAGAGGAGGTCATATCTCTCACAAATCTGACTGGGTTTTTTGAGGAGTTACCAATGAAAGTTGATGACAGGCAGAGCAGTTGTCATGGTTTACATGGAGTTGAGCAAGACATTTGGCTAGATCCTGTATGGTAGGCTGGTCCAGAAGATTGACCCCAAGGATCCAGGGTGTGTTGGCAAACTGGGATTGAAAATTGGCTTGTTGATTGAAGACAGACAGGTAGTGATGGATGGATGTTTTTCTGACAATCTGCAACAAGTGGTTTATCATAGGAATCAGTATACATAAATAACTTGCATGAGCATGTGGAGGGTATGATTAGTAAGTACAGAGAGAACACAGGAATTGGTAGTGTCTTAGATAACCAAGGTTGTCCAAGGATGCAGAGACATGGATAAGCTGGAAAGTTGGGCGAAGTGATTGCAAATGGATTTGAACCCAGGTATGTGTGAGCTGAGGAACTTGGGGAGGTCAAATTCTGGTACGACATACAGAGTAAACGGCAGGAACTTTAGAAGCATTGATGTATAGAGAGACCTTAGGATGCAAGTCCATAGCTCCCTAAAAGTGGTGACAAGGTGAATGGGGTTGTGAAAAGGGCATTAGGTGTGCGGGCCTTCAGAGGTCAAGGCATCGAGTATAAGAGTTGAGATGTCATGCTGCAGTTGTGCAAAACATTAGTTAAGCTCTACTTTAAACCTTGTGTACAGTGTTGGTCACTACTACAGAAAGGATGTGGCAACAAAAGCGAAATTCATCAAGAGATTCACCAGAATGCTGTATGGAATGAAAGGCTGTAGTTAGAAGGAGCGAGTGGGTAGAATCGGTTTATTCTCACTGGAACTTAGAATGAATGAATGAATGAATAAGCTTATTGGCCAAGTATGTACACATACAAGGAATGTGCCTTCGTGCTCCGCTCGCAGGTAACAACACGAACATACCGTAAACAATTAAGAATAAAGCATAAAACATTAAAACATTAAGAAGACAACATTACGGTTTAAACATGAGTGAAATAAACCAGAGCAAAAAGAGACTACAGACTTTTGGTTGTTGAGTAGAGCGGGAAAAAAACTGTTTTTATGTCTGGCTGTGGCCGCTTTGACAGTCCGGAGTCACCTTCCAGAGGGAAGTGCTTGTGGCCAGGGTGAGAGGGGTCAGAGATGATCTTGCCCGCTCGCTTCCTGGCCCTTGCAGTGTACAGTTCGTCAATGGGGGGAAGGTTGCAGCCAACAACCTTCTCAGCTGATCGAACGATCCGTTGCAGCCTTCGGATGTCGTGCTTGGTGGCTGAGCCAAACCAGACCATGATGGAGAAGGTGAGGACAGACTCAACGATGGCAGTATAGAACTGGACCATCATTGCCTGTGGCAGTGATCGGAGGCCGAGAGATCACCTTATACAGGTTTATAAAATTATGGAGGGGCACAGATAGAATCTTTTTCCAAGGTGTGGTTAATCTAGAACTAAAGGGCACAGGTTTAAGGACAAGGGGAAAATGTAAAGGAGATCTGAGAAGCAGGACTTTCCACATAGAGGATGGTGAATATCTGGAATGACCTGCAGAGGAGGTGGTTGAGGTAGATACGATTATAACATTTAAAAGGCGTTTAGGTAGGTACTTGGATAAGAAAGACATATACTATATGTGCCGAATGCAGGCAAAGGGGTTTAGTATAAATAAACATGGTCGGCTTGGACCAGTTAGGCCGAAAGGGCCCATTTCTGGTCTGTATGTTTTTAATGACACAGTAATTAATAAATGTCAGACACAAAAAGCTGGTCGGTGGAACCAGTGGAATCAGTGGAACAGGCAGCACCTCTGGAGAAGGAATGGGTGATGTTTGGGGTCGAGACCCTTCTTCAGATTGAAGTTATAACTATATCGTGAGTTTTGATGAGAGTGAACCTGTTTTAAAATTATGAGATTTTGGTTTTGCTAAAAACTTAGCATTTATTAATTGTGTAGGAAGAAACTGCAGATGCTGGTTTAAACCGAAGAGTTGGAGTAACTCAGTGGGACAGGCAGCATCTCTGGATAGAAGGAATGGGTGACATTTGGGGTCGGGACCCAAGGAGTTACCCCAGCTTTTTGTGTCAACGGTTTAAACCAGCATCTGCAGTTCCTTCCTACACAATTAATAAATGCTGTTTTTTTTAGCAAAACTAAAATCTCATAAATAATTTTAAAATAGGTTCACTCTGATCAAAGCTCAAGATATAGTTATAACTAGCTTCAGCTTACTCAAGGAATGGCCACACGCACACCAACAGCCAGAAATGTGGCATTTTAAGACTGCAAACTAGTGACTAATATATAAACCACAAGCTTTCCCCTTTGAGTCAGCTCTGCAATATTTATAAAAGGTCACATGAGAAAATGGCATCGGTACTGAGAAGCGTTTGGTTCCTTGTGACAATGAAAGTCCGACAGCTTGCCCTCTTCATCGTATTATTTTGATAGATTTCATTACTCCTACCCTTTAAATCTAAAGATTAAATGTGATTTTGCAGATAGGCAAGTCATCAATTAGTCATCTTGGTAGGCCATGATAGGGTAATTGTCATTCAGCAAATAGCTGATGTCTGAGTTATTGTACACAAAATCCTGCATCAGGATCAACCTCACCTTGTACAGTCACAGCAATCTCCTGATCAAATAAGTGCAAAGGTTGATCTTTGGTTACTGGAGTTCTGGCTTCGGATAAGCAGGACAATTGACTACAATGGAATTAAACTTTGAGGGAGCGGCGAAAGGTATAGCCTGTGCAACAGCAAAAAATACCTTCTCCAAGGATTGTCTCCTTGCCATAGTAGATTGTGTGCACTTCAATGACCCCGAGGGTGATGCCACCTGCCGCTTATTGTTCCTGGTAAGGCAATCCATACTGGTAAAGTCAAGTGAGAGGTTCCAGATAATCCAAACTATCTTCTTCAAGTTATGGAGAAGGTTGTTGTCTCAATGGCTGCAGAGGAGAAGTGGTCTGGTAGTTATCTCCACCGTGCCAGAGATCCAGGCCATCCGTCACCAAGATTTCATGAGCCTGAATGCGAATCACATTCTTCACACCCAATATAATATACAAGCACGTTCAGACAGATCCAAAAGCTGTGTGCCAGTAAAGAACTGGCAATGGAGCAACAGGACCGGGGTGCCTGGAGAACTCAGAGCCACAGGTCTGCCCGATGCTGATACACACCCACGTTGGAACACGGCTGTCCTTCAGTAGCTGAATCCACAATGGAGCAGCTGTCTTCAGGATATGCCCTACTCACGCTAAATGGGGAAGTGATGGAAACTGGCCTCAAATGTAGGCTGTCCCATTTATCCTTGCTGGCAAGCTGTAACCAGTGAGTTCACCTTTACTGCAGTTGATGCATGTAAAAATATAAATACTCGAACCTAGAACATGAGGACGCTCATCAAAACCTCCAAAGCCAATTGTCAGTAAGGACACGGCCTGGGAGGTACACAAGCACATCGACATCAGCGCTCCCAGCGAAGCCTGGCTTGCCAAGAGGGAGATGGTGGAGGTGAGGTCATTGACTTATTGGAAAGGGAAATCAGATCATGAAACCAACACACACAGAGGCAACACCAGAGAGCGGCCATGCTCCCCGAATCCCGATGGGCTGATCGCCCGCCATGTCCCATGCGCCACCATCGTCAGCATGCGCTACCCACTCCAAATTCCGGTCGCAGAATCAGGGAAAGGTTTTATTCCCGATCTTGTAATGTCCCTGCTCCCATCTCCTAGAACCATCAAGGTCACTGCACTGAAAACATCTGGGTTGGACATGATCACAAAATCTAGAATGAGAGGGGGAGGGGAGGGGAGTGGTGGCCAATACTACAGCATCCTTCCATGCTAAAAAAGATGAAAATGCTGGAAACACTCAGCAGGTCTGGCAGCAACTGTGACTTTGGTCTGTTGCCTGAATAACCAGCTTTGGAGTATATGGAAACGTCATCCTCCTGGATTATCAATGTCCATGACTGAGATCAGGGCAAAGTACCGTCACAATAGTACAAAAGACTACTGGACAGACCACCTACTTGTTGCTCAATGATAAACAACCCCCTGGCAACTAGACGACAGAAGACCCAGAAACCGATGATTTGTAGTCCAGAAACAACTAGGACAGAAGTTTCAGGTTGCAACTGCACATTGTCCAAGAGCTCCTTATCAAAGACCCCATGTCACAATGTCCGTAGTTGCTGTCTTAACTGCTGGTAGATGATAACATCGCACACCTGCTCTGAAGGAATAAGCTCTGATGGGTAGACTACTGTGTTTGGGTGCCCAAGACTATTTTACATGCCAGGTTCTCTTCTGGTGGGTCAATTCTCAAAAGGCAACCAAAAGAAACAATACAAAGGGGTGCTCAAGGTCGACTGTAAGAGTGCAGGCGTCATCGCCAATGACTGGGAGGAGCAGGCCACTAACTGTTCAGTGTAGCGCCACATAGGCCATCAAAGCACAGGCCATTTCGAGAACCAAAACTCTTAATGTTGAGGTAGAAAAGGACCAACACTGGCAAAAAGGGATCAATTCAAAAGTGCAAGTCCCACTCCCCAAGAAACCAATGGTCCTAACTGCTGAAGAACATGTGTCCAAAATCAGGCTATCTGATGACCCATTGTAGTTGTGCATGCAGCCTGAATGGCATTAGCCTCACATGTAGTCTCCAAGCTGGCTAGTTCAAGTGACGAGTGACCACAGACAAATTTCCAACCAGGTCTCTCCTGGTCATTGTGTGGGAAGCAACTGCAGATATTGGTTTACATTGAAGGTAGACACAAAATGCTGGTGAAACTCAGGTATCTCAGCATCTCTGGAAGGAATGGGTGAAGTTTCGGGTCGAGACCCTTCTTCAGACTGGATTTTGTGTCTATCATTGATCCACCTAACACTGTCGACTTCCGCAAGTTATGCAAAGAGGAAAATAAAAGTAATTATTTTGTAATACCAAATGGACCAAGTTTGCTCTACCTAAACTGGAAGAAAAAACAGAGACAATTCAGTGGTTGGATCTGGACCATCCATCTTTTATTGTATTGGGGGGATGAGATTTGTAATTCAGGGCTGGTCTCCTTCTCCTTCTGCTGCTACCAAAGTACATTAATGGCCATTTATTGCTAAAGACCAAAGATTAATTTATACCCTGCAATTTCTTTTAAACCAGGAGACGCTTAGTGTAGTTACTGCCAGAATTGCAGCACTTTGTACACAAAATCCTGCATTGTGAATAAGAAGTCAAACACAGGGCTATTTACAGATTGGCAATTACACTATCCTGAGCTGTCATGCTGACTAGTTGATGACTTGCCAATCTGTAACATTAGGTGAGAAAAACTGCCATTCGTGTCACATTTTACTCGACCTCAATTTATTTCAAAGCACTTTACAGCCAGTGATGGATGTTTGAACTATGGTTGCCACCCTAATGTAAGCACCAAAACGCAAAATGAAGAAATTTTTAAAGGTTATTTTCAGCCATTACCGCTCAGCATGTTGATCTTTGTCTTTTATCATGTCTTATTTTTTTTAAAGGCTCCGAAAAATGCTATGAGCTCTGCAAGTGGGAACCACGTGAGAAAAATAACATTTAATCCAGATGAATCAAATGCAACTGTGAGGATTAGGGTTTTTTTTAAAAAATAGTTAAATACAAAATTTCACCGAAATCTTCACTCTACAAAAAAAAGTCCTTTCCTTTTACAAACATCAACATCCAGAGGTGAAGCCCTAGAGCAGACACTTCATCAAAAATGCAAAAGAATAGGTGTGGAAACAAGATCCATCCAGTCATCGTTACATAATGTAAAATGTTGTATCAATATGTAATTTGCAAACTCATTCCTGGAATATTTTTATCTACTGTGAAAATCCCTCGGAGGCCATGACCTCCATCTCTGTCCAGCAAGCTTCAGTCCAACAAGTCTCTAAAATGTATGCATTACTCCAAGTATACTTCTCCACTGAGACCAGCGATCCCCGCATATCAACACTACCCAACGCACGCCAGGGACATTTTTTACATTTACCACGCCAACTTACCAACATACCCGTACGTCTTTGGGATGTGGGACGAAACCGAAGATCTCAGAGAAAACCCATGCGTTCACAGGGAGAACGTACAAACTCCGTACTTCGGGATCGAACCTGGGTCTGCGGCACTGCAAGCGCTGTCAGGCAGCAACTCTACCGCTGCGCCACTGTGCTGCCCAGTTACTCCAGTACTTTGTGTCTTTCATTCAAAGGCCAAGCATAGATGAGGCACAGAGTACATTAGAGAAGTGTGATAGCTAAACCATATCTTTTACTACATTATTCAAAATATTAAATAAGAATTCTCTTTCCACTGAACTTTTTTTGGTCAATTTTCATGCCAATATTAAAACTAGCCATCCAAATAATTAAATTAGGTGGCATAGGTATTTTTGATCATATCTTTAATCGGACTTCACTGGACTTTATCTTGCACTAAAACGTTATTCCCTTTATCATGTATCTGTACACTGTGGATGGCTCGATTGTAATCATGTATAGTCTTTCCGAGTGGTTAGCATGCAACAAAGGCTTTTCACTGTACCTTGGTACACCTGACATTAAACTAAGCAAGAGTCACTACCTCACAGGGCTAAAGACCCGGATTCAATCCTGACCAAGCGTCTTTTCTGTGTGGGGTTAGCACATTCTCTCTATATCAGGATAGATTCTTCTGGGTGACATAGCTTCTCCCACATCCCAAAGATGTGCAGGTTGGGAGGTTTATTGGCCACTGCAAATTGCCCCAAGTATGTAGGTGAGTGGTAGAATCTGGGTGATGTTGATGAACATATTGGGAGAAAACCAGGAATAATGCAGGATTGGGTATGTGTGTTATTAACAGTAACCTTAATGGGCCAAAGGGCCTGTTTCCTAATGCCTCTTTCCCTGGCTCTATACCTAAAATAGACTGAATGTACTAACGTATTGCAAAGCTTTGATCAAAAGGTGACGCTGCAAAGAAAATTCTAAAGTCACAAGAATAATATCTCAGCAAAAAATAATTTTCATAGCTTGTATGTGATGCAAGGTACAACATGAAGGTTACATTTTACTGCTCCCAACATGGTGGAGAAATATCAAATAATAAGTGTAAGGGATAGACACAAAATGCCGGAGTAACTCAGCGGGACAGGCAGCATCTCTGGAGAGAAGGAATGGGTGACGTTTCGGGTCAAGACCCTTCTTCAGACTGAAGAAGGGTCTCGACCCGAAAGGTCACCCATTCCTTCTCTCCAGAGATGCTGCCTGTCCGCTGAGTCACTCCAGCATTTTGTGTCTACCTTCAGTTTAAACCAGCATCTGCAGTTCCTTCCTACACAATAAGTATAAGGGAGTTTTTCCTTCAGAATATTTCCGAGTTTAGTTTAGAGATACATCGCGGGAACCAAATCAAAAGACCATTCAACGTCATATCTGCTTTGCCATTCAACTAAATCATGGTTGATCTGATGCTCTGTTTTCTTTACCCAAAATGGTCCGAGTAAATTGTTTCTTCCTATCTGTTCCAACAAAACCCTTCATAATTTTGAATCAATTAATTAGATTATCTTTTCATCTTCTGAGTACAAGGAAAACAAAGCAACTTGCATAAATTAGCTCTTTGAATCCTAGTGTTATGAACTTCCGTAATTTCCCCGAGAAATTGTAATTTTTTTTTTTTGAAAGAAAGAAAACACTCACTGTCAAACTAAGGGAGGAATTAAGGGAGGAGATCGGGGCAACTCCAAAAATAATGATCCTGGAATATGATTTGGCCATGAAGATTTGGCGGATTTGATGTATAATTTCCTCTATGCTGGAATAAATGGTCAATTACTGGACAGACTGCAGAACAAAACCCAGCTTTGCTTGCATGTTCGGAACATTAAGACAACTCGGTCCTGGTGTTAAATGTGACACACAATTTTCCACAAAGCAAGTTGTAACCTCCGCAGTACTGACATAATTATTAAAATTAGTTCAATGCAATGAACTGTTTTTAAAAACAGTAGAAATTGCTGGTACTTTCATCTTCATGGCTTATTTAAAGACAGTGATCTCATCACGTTGACACTTAATGGAACTAATATTCGGTATTGAAGGATCAACTTAACACAACCTTTGCAGGTCTACCACTATTTTGCAGAAAAACACAAGTGCAATCACTGTGTAGAATTAGTTAGGATAACAAGCTTTCAAAAACAGACTCTGATTATACAGTTAACAGATGGTGGATCCATCTTCCATTAAATATGATTCCTAAAACACTTGCATTGAATTTAGCACCCTATCTGACAATGTCCAGGCGGTAATGCAGAAATGATCATGTATTTGCATAACTAAAGGGCAACACTAGAACCAGGTGCATCAACCAGAGCACGAGATATTTAAAATCATGTGAGAATAGTCATTAAAGTACACACAGCACCACCAATTTTTTCCACCACAATTTACAGTCCCATTTAACACTTCAGAGAATTTTTTTTAAAATAAAGCATATTGCACTACCTCACAATGGCCACAACTCTGCAGTCCTATTGCTGTTGGAACATGCCCACTTGCTTCTCCGAAGGGGCAATTCAATGCAAGGCATTCCTTGTCGATCAACTCTCCATGCAATTTAAAAGTGCTATATAATGGGATGTGCTGGAAGCCAGTCAGCTGCCTTGCTCCCAAATCCCTGGCAATTTTGGTGGTGAAGAGGATATGAAGGTTTGAATGTCGAGGATTCATTTGTTTGCTGGGGTTATAACAATGAGCTATAGCAGTTAGTAAGAGCACAAATAGCATTCCTAACATTCCCCTCAACATTCCCCCAGGCGATGCAGACAGGTTAACTATAAGAAAATAACTGCAGATGCTGGTACAAATCGAAGGTATTTATTCACAAAATGCTGGAGTAACTCAGCAGGTCAGGCAGCATCTCGGGAGAGAAGGAATGAGTGGCGTTTCGGGTCGAGACCCTTCTTCAGACTGGTGTCAGGGGGGCGGGACAAAGGAAGGATATAGGTGGAGACAGGAAGATAGAGGGAGATCTGGGAAGGGGGAGGGGAAGAGAGGGACAGAGGAACTATTTAAAGTTGGAGAGGTCGATGTTCATACCACTGGGCTGCAAGCTGCCCAGGCGAAATATGAGGTGCTGTTCCTCCAATTTCCGGTGGGCCTCACTACGGCACTGGAGGAGGCCCATGACAGAAAGGTCAGACTGGGAATGGGAGGGGGAGTTGAAGTGCTCGGCCACCGGGAGATCAGATTGGCCAACGCGGACCAAGCGCAGGTGTTGAGCGAAGCGATCGCCGAGCCTGCGTTTGGTTTCGCCGATGGGAACATTGGGAACAGCATCCAGAGAAATGGGCACACACTGTCCAATACACTGCCCTCAAAATAAGTACCTGGATGTACGTTTGAATTGGTTATTGGCCTTGGGTTGGAAGTGGAGATTAAGTAATATACCTCTTTTTTTTTAAAGCTAGCCCTCATGCAATGACCATTTGCAGTGTTTGCAATTTTCCACAACCACAATAAAGTGACTAAAATTCAGTATTATTTATCAGCTTAAGTGTCCAAGGTGTCCCAAGGATTTCAAAATCAATTCAGATCGTCTTTTTTTTAAAAAAGTTTCCAATGATCACAACTTCATTTCTCTGGAAACTGTAGATTGTCAAACAAATCAAGACTTGATTAAATTACTCAGAAGACAAGGCAGCATCTGTGGAGAGAGATGCAGCACTAAAGCAGTATAAGAAGATAGATGGTCAGGCAGCATCTCGGGAGAGAAGGAATGGGTGACGTTTCGGGTCGAGACGTCTGAAGAAGGGTCTCGACCCGAAACGTCACCCATTCCTTCTCTCCCGAGATGCTGCCTGACCTGCTGAGATACTCCAGCATTTTGTGAATAAAAACCTTCGATGCAGCACTAAAGCTTCAGGTCAATGACCTTTCATCAAACAAATGGAAGCTCAACCTGAAACATTAACTCTGTTTCTCTCTTTTCATCTGTTAAATAATTCCAGTAATGCCTGTGATTAATCCCCCATTTAATCAAGAATTCAGGCCCTCAGAAATAAATGTACAACTGAACACACCCACCCAATAAATGCCAGTTTGCCTGTGAAGATACTGGACCAGAGTGTTTATCCACCAGGCAACCTCCAGAAAGAGATGGGTGGCACGGTAGAGTTGTTGCCTTACAGTGCCAGAGACCCGGGTTTAATCCTCACCATGGCTGCCATCAAGACAGAGTTTGTATATTCTCCCCGTGACCGTGTGGAGTTTCCCCAGGTGCTCCGGTTTCCTCCCGCACTCTGTATTTGTAGGTTAATTGGCTTCGGTAAAAATTGTAAATTGTCCCTCGTGTGTAGTGTGTGCTGGTGTAACGGGGATCGCCGGTCGACGCGAATTTGGTGGGCTGAAGAACCTGTTTCTGCACTGTATCTCTAAACTAAACTGAAATGATCTCAAGGGATAGTATCACCAATGCAGAGGTATTTCTTTTTGATGTAACAAGTGCACAAGCTTCACCTCAAGACATTTACAGATGGTGACAATTTTATTTTTTAAAACCTACACCGTGAGAAGCTGTCTTTTCCCCCAGTTGCTTCCTTTATCACTTGCACTTAAATAACTGAAACCTATGCATTTTATTAAAATAAAAGAGGCATATATATGCCCATGAAAGAAAGTCAAATGTTTAATCTCAGCAGTTGGAAAGTCCAACGCCTACACTGCTGAGAAAGTTTTGCAATTGACCTTCCCTTCTTCTTGTTCACACGATTCTAAAGGTTCAGAAGTGGTGAGTTGGTAGGAGTACTGAAGCCATGTCCTTCCCCATCACATCCCCTTCCAATCCCCAGAATGCAGCATTTTCTGCACCCCTGTAAAACAATACGATACAGCCAGAACTTCTTTCATAGAAGGAGGAACGGTCAACTCCTGTTATTTTCTCATGCCCCCGCTATGAAATTGTAAACTGGACGTGAAAGTGAGAATAAGGTGGATCCTCCTGGAAGACTTCTATTACAAGTCTCAAATTGTGAAGTACAGAGGCAAATATATAAATGACGGGTCTTTGTCCCAAACATTATGGAGGGCACTGTAATTGACCAAAACCAAAGAAAAATATTTGTAGGAAAGAACTGCAGATGCTGGTTTAAATCGAAGGTAGACACAAAATGCTGGAGTAACTCAGCGGGACAGGCAGCATCTCTGGAGAGTCTGAAGAAGGGTCTCGACCCAGAAACGTCACCCATTCCTTCTCTCCAGAGATGCTGCCTGTCCCGCTGAATGACTCCTGCATTTTGTGTCTGCCAAAGAATAATATTATTTTTAAAAAGCTGGTTGTAAATTTAAAAATGTAGCCTGAAATGGTCTTGGAAGCAGATTCAATGATAATTAGTCCATGGATAAATAAAGGGATTCTCACAAAATGGGTGATTTATTCAAAGAGGAGCAATTTTTACTATAGATTTTTTTTCTTCTGTTTTGCAAGATGCTTCCCCTTAGCAAACAGTCTCCCTCTTTCTGCACATGTGTAACCCATCTGACCCACCCAGTAACTGTAATGGGCCAGGAACCGATCATCATCTTGGCTTGGGAATAATGCACGAGGCCAGAAGATTGGAGAGACAAGAGTTATGTGCGGTTTAACACATTTTTCCAAATAAAAATAAACTACTTCCTCCCCTCCTGCAAGAGAAATAGAAGTAAAAGCTGAAGCTACACCAATCATGCAAAAAATAGTCTTTCACAGGGATTCTTTAACTCATTTGGATATTAATATTTTCAAAAGCCACAGCACTGGGACATGAACACTAGTTATCTGGTAACTACAGTGGACAGGAAATAGCCACATGTTTATGTAATATAATAGTGATTTATAAACAAAACAAGGACAAACGCCAGCAAATGGAAGAGACGATAATAGCCAAGTAAAGGAAACACTGGGTATCTTGAGGGAATGGTAGAAATAGATGTAGATAGGAAAAATGCTGGGACAGATGGAAAGCAGGAAATGGAAAAGGAATGCTAGAGTGGGAATCAGGGTAACTTGGGCAGAGAGAGGGGGTTTATTGGGAGGGAAATATGCATAAAATGCAATTACTCTGCAGTTAAGTGTGTTTTTAATCGGTGAATTTACAAGCCTTGCAAAGATACCACACACTTGAAACATCATATGTCCATTTCCCTCCACAGTTGCTGCCTGACCCGCTGAGTGCTGAGTTGCTCCAGCACTTTTTTTTTTTTGCACACACTTGATAATGCCTGACACTTAGTAAAATATTCCATCGGGCTTCATTGGAGATTTCATAAAGAACTTGCATTTACCGAAGGAGGTAATGTTGGACATATTGGGGCAAAAACTTGACTGAGGAGGTAGGTTTAAGGGAAGATTAAGAGGAGGGGTAACATTGAACTAGTGTGAAAGGGTGATTGATGGTCGGTGTGGACTTGGTGGGCCGAAGGGCTTGTTTTAATGCTGCATCTCTAAACAGAAACCGAGTACTGAGGACAGATGGTTTTTTGGGGCTTTAGCAGTTGTGGACATAACAGCCAGTGACCAAGAAATCAAATCACGTAGGTATTAGGTTAGAAATAAAAGATCACACACATGTTAAAGAATATAGGGCTGGGAAGTTAAGCTCTAACATGTTATTGCAGAGAGACAATAATAGACAATAGACAATAGCCAGCACCACCATTCAATGTGATCATGGCTGATCATTCACAACCAGTACCCCGTTCCTGCCCTCTCCCCATAACCCCTGACTCTGCTATCATTGAGCTCTATCTAACTCTCTCTTGAAAACATCCGGAGAATTAGCCTCCACTGCCTTCTGAGGCAGAGAATTCCACAGATTTACAACTCTCTGACTGAAAAAGTTTTTCCTCATCTCCGTTCTAAATGGCCTACCCCTTATTCTTAAACTGTGGCCCCTGGTTCTGGACTCCCCCAACATTGGGAACATGTTTCCTGCCTCGAGTGTGTTCAATCCCTTAATAATCTTATATGTTTCAATAAGATCCCCTCTCATCCTTCTGAATTGCAGCGTATACAAGCCTCGTCGCTCCAGTCTTTCAACATATGACAGTCCCACCATTCCGGGAATTAACCTAGTGAACCTAGGCTGCACGCCCTCAATAGCAAGAATGTCCTTCCTCAAGAAAAGAGAGAAGAAAAAAAGATCATTTTTAGTTTGATAAAATAACAAACTATGGCTGATCCTCAACCATTTATAGTCCATACGGATGACCTGGTTGAATGGGCCAAGTGTATTGTAACTAAAGTTGATGAGGAAACAAAAACAGGCTGGTTCATAAATTGTGAGGAGGACACAAACAATGTTGTAAGCCCTTCAGTCGGTATGGAAAAAGAGAGTAGAATCCAGGAAAAGAAATCTGACATTACTCATTCTGCCTGATTATAACATCAGTTCCAAAGCCATGTTGTTGGCTTTTATATCAAATAAGATGGGAAAATGTGAACTTTTCTTTGGAAAGATGAATGATTAAAAAAAAAGTTAACTGCAATGGAAACTACAAGATATTGTGGTACAAAGAGATCTGGGAGCCCCAGTTAATGAAACACAAAGCGCTAGATATTGCCGGCAATTAGAAAGTTTAATTGGTTTTTATTACGAGGGTTATAGAGTACAAAAGTAGAAAAGCTGTGATGTGACTACAGGGTAGCACTGAGACTACATCCATGAGACTGTATATAGTTTTAATCTCCATATTTAAGGATAGCAATGCAGAGAAGGTTCACTTGTATTGATTCTGGAATGAAGGAGTTGACATATTAAAGATAGTCCTGGTTGAGCAGGTTTGTTCCTGGAAGAACAAGAGATGATCTCATTGGAACATAGGCAGAGAATGACAGACATTTTAATGACAAGGGAGTCCTTGAATAGGGAAAATGCTGCTGTGGCCAAGGTTGGGTCAGCTGCGTTCAGGCTGAAAGAAGGAGTAGGCCTGAGTTGCTGACTAACATACTGATGCCACACTATAATGAGAGTCTATTTAGGTTAGCCAGAGCAATAATGACAGGGACAAGGACTTGGGGAGAGTTAGGATACAGGTTGTAGAATTTTCAATGAACCAAACTTTAGGAAGGCAAATGCTCACCATAGTGCATTGAGATTATCAATGCTAAAGCTGACAATGGACAGGAGAGAGGAAAAGAGAAAGAGAGTTTGTACTGGTTAATTCATATAGTATATGTAGGCCTTTGTTTAAGGATCACATGATCCCCAGGTTGCCTTGATTTGGGATGGAGGAAGAGAGAGGTTGGATATCCACAGTGAAAATGCATGAATGGGGACCTGGAAACTAAAAATTAAAAGGTTTGATTGCATTTCATTAATTTAAATCATACGAAACACGAGTACAATTAAGCCGTACAGAGTACAACAAGTAGTACAATGAGAAGAATGCCATCCAAAATATAATGTTACAGCGTAATAGCATTACAGCTAAAGAGAAAGTACAGATATATAAAAATAGCAAGGGCTACAATGAAGTAGGATGGGAGATCGGGACTATAACCTTAGTTTATGAGAGGCTTGTTAAGTAGTTTAACAGCAGCAGAGTAGAAGCTGTTCCTAAATCCAGTGGTACGTGCTTTCAAGCTCTTGTATCTTCTGGCCAAAGTGAGAGGGGCGAAGAGTGTAAGAAAATAACTGCAGATGCTGGTACAAATCGAAGGTATTTATTCACCAAATGCTGGAGCAACTCAGCAGGTCAGGCAGCATCACAGGTGAGAAGGAATGGGTGACGTTTCAGGTCGAGACCCTTCTTCTGAAGAAGGGTCTCGACCCGAAACGTCACCCATTCCTTCTCTCCTGAGATGCTGCCTGACCTGCTGAGTTACTCCAGCATTTTGTGAATGGGGCGAAGAGTGTAAATATGTTCTGAAAATGATGAAGAACATTGCTCTAGGTGGGAAGAGACTAGATATGGGCAGCAAGAATAGAGTCCAGACAGGAAGATATCAGTTCGGTGGGATAACAGTAAAGTGATAAATTCTGGACTTGTATTTCACATATTCAGTATTCTGCAATTTACTTTCCCTTCTGTTATTTTCAAATCTCTCTTTATATTTCCACCTCCCTTAGACACCTTTTGTTTTTCACTAGCCTTAACCACTCTTTCAGCCAGCACCGCCACTTGCGCTGTTCAATTTCTCCTTATCTACACCCTAACACAGACTTATTTCTCAGCAGCTTAAAACTTATTCTCTGCTGCTTTTCGTTTCCAGTCTCGATGCAAAATCGTGGAACTTTAACACCGACTCTCTTTACATACTTTTTGAGCTGCCACATCCACAGTTGTGCAAAGGTTTCGTGTCACAAAGCACAAACTCATGAATGCAAAAATCAGGATCTTACAAGAGAACCAACGTTCGGTAGAAAGGGTTTGTATTCTGTGATACAAAGCAGACCTGGTGCAACTACAGTACAGTAGCCACAAACCCCTGAGAGATTAATTTCCTTTTCAATGCACTGATCGGTACTGTCATGTTTCACCTTCACCACATATCTGAAGAGGTGGGCGGTAGTTTGGTAATAGGGCTTCCCGCGTTAGTAAGCAGGTGGCCATCTCCCTTGCACAAATAGAGGTAAAAGTTTGAATTCAAAACTGTGCACAGCAGCCCTGCAACAGAGTCTTTATTACTTCCGTCACCCCAACAACAAAGTGGTTTTATATATCATCACATCCAATACAGTAACATATTCCCAGGGCAATATGCAGGAACATTAACAAACTAAATTTGACATTGTGCGACCAAGAAGGATTTTATGGCTTGGTTAGAGTACACTAAGGGAAAGACAGAAGGAAAGGTAATTCTCGTAAGAAGCTTGACAGACTGACTTGGTTGCCAATGGTGGTGTCATTACGCTTAGCAAGACAAAGGAAGTCAGAAATGGAGGAGCAGAGATATGTTGAAAGACACGGAACATCAAGTAAATAAAGTTGGTAAAATGTGAAAAGGTAAATGAAAACACAGAAGAGTTTGTTAAAACTGAAGTTATAATGTAATGCATGCAACAGTCATTTTTTAATGGAAAAGCTTTCACAGACTGAGGTTTATTCTCCTTCCATTGGAAACACACAGCAATGCGTCAGGAAAACTGGTTTAAAGGCAATCAAACCAGTGTAAAAAAATACAAATTAACTTTCAAATCTTTCTACCAATTTCTAATTTGAAACAATCTCTGGGCCAGACAATTCAAAATAATCAATTTTTTTTTTAATTGGCATCGGCACACATCATCAGTTCCAGGTACAGTGGAATAATGGCACTGTAATCTCCAGAATCCAACTTTTAAGAGCTAAATAAATTAAAATGCTGGTGTGATAACGCCAGTCTAGAGCTTTTGAAATCTTTCCTTGGAAACCCAAGTGGAAGGTCTGGTTTTCCACTTCTTGTGGAATTTCCGCAAGTAATCCACTAACTTGCCTCCAGTTTCAACACACAGACAAATATTCCAAAGATGATTTTGTCAAAATGTAACAGGTACCTCATGTTAAGTCAAAACAAAATCAAATGGTCAAATAAAGTAGCGGAGAAGGTCATTAATGTTAGATTAGGGTTAACACCATGGATTATTTCTTTACACAAAACGTGATAGTCAGGGTTCTTTTAAAGCACCTATGTTGTGCAATAAGGAGGTGGATTGCTGGAAGAATTACATAAATAGGCTTGAAGACAGAAGAGGTGTACTTCCTTCTCAGAAGACCATGAATGTTTGGGTTTCTCTACTCCAGATAGCTGTGCAATTTGAATTAATGAGTATTTTCAAGGCTAAGATGCATTTTTTACTATAGATTTCAGGGTTAGGGAGAACAGGAAAAAAGCAGAGCTAAAACCAACCAAAATAAAAGAGTTCTAGAAAATACGCAGATACCATAACCAATATCAGGTCACCTAATATTCAATTCCAATAACTTCAGAGCTGAACATGAAGCACAGTTATCACAAAATACTGGAGTAACTCAGCGGGTCAGGCAGCATCTCAGGAGAGCAGGAATGGGTGACGTTTCGGGTTGAGACCCTTCTTCAGTCTGAGGAAGGGTCTTGACCCGAAACGTACCCTATTCCTTCTCTCCTGAGATGTTGCCTGACCCGCTGAGTTTCTCCAGCATTTTGTGATACCTCCAATTTGTACCAGCATCTGCAGTTATTTTCCTACATGAAGCAGTTAGGTAACCTGCTATGCCCAGCATGCAAGAAACTCATTTTTCTACTAACCAACCCCTGCCCCATCCACCTATAATGTTTATAACATATAATCTTCGTCCCCCTACTCTCTATGTCTCCATACTCTATGACTGCAAGTTGGAGCTCAGAACGTGTCCAGTCTCATCCAAGATCAGATCATTGTACAGGCAGCCAAAATAATCCCAGCTCCTTTGCACCTCGAATGCTTTTCAAACCCCTCAGATTTCAAGGCGCTCTAAGCTTGGCCATGTACAGTAATCATCAAAGGCATGGTGATTTAATTAACATGTCTTAATCACAAGCACTCTAAATTATTCCTGAATAAGCTCCTGCAGTCAGCAACCTGCCTCATTTAAATCAAAGCAGAACACAATAAAACCCCATCAAACTTGCTGTCTTGTCTTTGATCTCAACAGCAGCAGATGTGTTTGCCTCACACCATTTATCTTTAATGAATCCCATTCACAGAGAAAGTGAAGGGCAGGCTGTGAATAAAGAAGCCTCATAAGTGCAAAAAAATGGGGAAGCACTTCCTTCTTTCTTTTGCATGAAAAAAGGCAACTCAGATCAAATATTCTATACAATAATGCATTGTGTCCACTGAACAATGAAATTTGTTTGAAAATTTATTCTTGAACAAGCTTTAGGACAGCTTTTTTAATATCTCCTTCTCAACACAGTGCCGACTTTTGGATTACACCGCCTATAAAGTGCCTTGAGGTATTTTACAATGGCAGAGAGCGATATAAACAAACAATGTGCTACCAAGCAGTGCGGCTGAAAATAACTAAGCAGTATTTCAGGGGAAACTAGATAAGTATGACTGAAGGAGAAAATTATGCCAATGTGTTGAGGTTACTTGTGCAGAGCACAAACCCCAGCATAGACTGGAATGATTCAACTGTGCTGAATATTCTATGTATTCCCTTTTGACTATATACTCCTTCATGCTCTACAACTGTAGTTAATGGAAGATCAGAGGCCCACTACTATAATCAACACATTTCCCTTGTCGATTTATTCACAAAATGCTGGAGTAACTCAGCAGGTCAGGCAGCATCTCAGGAGAGAAGGAATGGGTGATGTTTCGGGTCGAGACCCTTACTCAGCAGGCCAGGCAGCATCTCGGGAGAGAAGAAGTCTTCTTCAGACTGAAGAAGGGTCTCGACCCGAAACGTCACCCATTCCTTCTCTCCTGAGATGCTGCCTGACCTGCTGAGTTACTCCAACATTTTGTGAATAAATCGATTTGTACCAGCATCTGCAGTTATTTTCTTATACATTTCCCTTGTCATCTCCTGAAATGAGCTGCGCTCCTTCTATCGAAACTCCGAGACCTTGGAGCCACAATGTGGAAGAATGTTCGTGTTTGGCAAATCAGGAGTTAAAACTTGGTACTCGCTTGTAATGCCTCCATTGTTTAAACGGGATCCAAGAAAGTAGTTTAAAAGAAAATGTCCTTGACACACAGACAGCTGCTTGTTTGGAGTCCAGGTACAAATGATCAGCTGTCAGGGTCTTTGCACAGACAGTAAATGTAGCCGAGACTGCCGGCTTCACTGGCATCTGCACAAGGTTAGGAATATCATTATCACTAGGAAGGCTTTAAATACACAATACACAGATCAGGTTGCATTTGTGAAGGAGAAATGGACATGCAGCGTGTTTCCCAGATGTATCTTTGCAGTCATGTCATACTCCAGAGTCATCAGCACCAAATCTAGAGAATCAAGAGATGTGGGATTGAAGTAGACAATCGCCATGCATTTAACAAAAGTTCATAAAGCAAACTCCTCTGGCTAATCCGATAGAACGGAGGGAGTGCAAAACTGTCCACGGTTTCTCCGTTTTCAGGTCAATGTGAAGAGCTTCGAGGTGTACATGCTGAGGAACTCCCTGAAGCTTGGTGCAGCCAATGCCAAGGCACAGTGGGGGGAGGACCACAGTCTAGGGTTTCTTCCACTGCTGAACGTTGAGGGGAAAAGTCCAGAGTGGAGAACAAGGGAATAGGTATTACCTCAGAGGACCACATGAGTGGTAAGGATGTTTTGTTTAAAGATAGGCGTTAGCACTACTGAGTATGACACTCATCAATGTACAGATTTGGAGTGCGTCTGAAGAGCTTTTGCACGATTTTTGTTTTGATTATATTTTTTATTCTGAATAAAGTTATTTGGGGGAATTTTAAAAAATCAAGTAAAGCACTGTATAAATAAAAAATAGTTACCTATCATTCATTTAAATTAGATAGATTTAGCAGAGCACAACTGAATAGACCAGAAAGGATTCTGTGTAGGAAGGAACTGCAGATGCTGGTTTACACCGAAAATGGACATACACTGCTGTAATAACTCAGCAGGACAGGCATTATCTCTGGAGAGAGGAAATGGGTGATGTTTCGGGTCGAGACCCACCTTCAGACCTTCTTCAGAAAGGACTGTTATAGATTAGTTAATGAATGGTCTATTGTAAGTATGGAAATGTCCACAATCTGTAAGTACCACAGTGAGAGGCACAGTCCCTCTGAGTGGAGAGAAATGGACTCAGTCCTACTAAGGTTGGTCAAGACTAATGCTGCTGCAGGGAGGCTTGATCTCACCCATGCATGTGGATCATCTCACAAGCTCCAATCAGCCACTTTGCCTTGGCTTGCCTCTGCACTGGCAGAGCAGCACAACTGTCCCAAGGCTCACCACAAGTCATGGAAGCGACCATTTTGCCTCCCAACAAGGAGGAAAAAACTTGAACCACTGAATAATGAGGCACTGCAGAACTAACATGTGTTTGTACCAAGCATGTGCCTTTTTAAAATAATTTATGTATTTTTGAATCAAAATACAGCTTGCTCATTGACACCAATAGATCAAATCAAGCAAGTGTTCCTAGATGCGCAACTAGAGTGCAATTATATCATGTTAACACATGGATTTTACAAAAACAGAAGTTTGATGAAAGAAATTACCAGGTCAGGTAGTATTCATAAAGAGGCAACAATGACTCTTGCACAAATGTTACCTGATCCGGTGCATGTTTCCACCATTTACTTGGTTTATTTCAGATTTATAATATTCAATGAATTTTGCTTTGGATTTATCCCTTATTGTTACTCAAAATTCAAAACCTGATACGATACAATTGTCTGCATATTGCATCTGTAGTGGAAACAGTCTTGTAGCAATTTTGTTCACAAAACTCCCAACATTAGTGGGCATCAGTCACCTAATCCCATCACAAATCCCACATCCGAATGTCTACCACATTGTTCTCAAAAACAAATCATCTGCTCAGCATACAGATACTGCAATATAAAGCAAAGCTTCAAGGCAGTAACATGATGCAGGCTCCAGGGAAGGTTGCAGAACTGAAGTCAGTCCAACGCCATCATCTGGGCCTCACAGACCTGCAACAGTGATAGCTTGCCATATCTGATTTAACTTCATACCAAATACAACATCAGATTTATAAATCATTCATCTCTATATTTAAACTATTGGTTTACTTCCTGCTTTCTTATTATTGCATGTGTGGAATGAAGATGTCCGATAAAAACCAAAGGTTAGTCATTAGCAAAGTGTCTGTTCTCTCTGCATATGTCTTTCCCTGTACGATGCAGTGGGAATATACTCTGACAGCTACATCTCGGCTCAGTGCTTCCAGAGATTGATTAAGACACCAATTAACTCCTGCCTCAGAAATGATCTGCATCTGCATCAATTTGCCTATTGCCCTAACAGGTCAACAGTAAATGCTATCTGGCTTTGCACCATGCTCAGGATCACATGGATAACAGGAACACAGACGTCAGGAGCATGGAGTTCATCTACAGCATGGAGTTCAGCATGATTATCCACTCCAAACTCCAAGATAACAAACATCTATATACTAAAACTCTCGTTTGTTTGTTTGTTTGTTCCTGAACTAATGTCAAAACGATACACGATAGCGCAACAATTTTCGGCCCGCCTTACTCATCGTCGTCGCTTTGGTGCTAATGGAAGATGTTTCATTGAAATCGGTGTCATATTTTTAAAGTTATTCACATTTTAAAGTTTAAACATATCTCCTAGGAAGGGAAGGGGAAGGGATGGGGTGGAGGGAGGGAGGGGGGAGAGAGGATAAGGGGGGCTGAGGGGGATGGAGGGGTAGGGGGAGGGGAAATGGGAGGGGAAAGGGATGGGGAAGGGGGAGGGGGACGGGAAGGGGGAGGGAAGGTAGTGTGTTTTGCACTATTATAGTTACCCAATATTATGGTTATTAATTTATTGCACAATTGATCATTATATATTTAACTATGTGTTATTGTGTTTATGGGCCTTTAAACTGCAGCAAATAAGAATTTTCATTCCTTTGGTTTATGTTGCATACAGGTGTTAAATGACTAACTAGTTGCACACAAAATGAGGGGTGGCTTCCATCTTATTAATCCAATTTTAAGCTTACCATCAAAGTAAACAGGTCTTTTCTACCTTCAGAGCAATTTTTCTAGTGACTGGACCCACACTAACTTATCCCCCACCCCTAACCCCCAAGCAAACAGTAACAGTATCATGGTTGCAGCTTTGGTGCAAGCAATTTTATCTTAATTCTGATCTGTTCAGGGAGAGCTCACTGCAAGTCGCCAGTCATCTTGATGGAAACCACATATGTACATTACCAAAACGAACATCAGTGGTTGAAGCTAATCATGAAATACGCCCAACCTAGATATTTTTAGCAGCTACTTTCTTCTCTTCGTCCTGTTTTGCAGAATAGCTTTCATTCATGAGGATGGCACTGGCTGCCCACAAAATACACTTGAGGAGCTGGTAGGAAGTACCCTGTGAAACAACTGCAGTCTTTCCAGTGAAAGGCCATCAACCCAAGATATTAAACTTCTCTCCCTCAAATGCCACCAACATGAATATTTCTGCTGTCTTGTTTTCTTTGGTTTTGTGCATGTGCCATTAACTGACAATTCCATGAAACATTATCCAATGCCACAAGCTTCACACACACTAAGGATAAATGCTAGCTTTAAAAAAAAAAATTAAACTTGAATTTCAATTGATTTAATAAGAAATTGGTGCAACTCAAACAACCGGGCATTAAGGATTCCCAAACCAGCTGCACATGCTGTCTGTCCCGCTGAGTTACTCCAGCATTTTGCGTCCAGCCAACAAGGAACATTCTACATTTCCGTGAGCATCATCTGCTTTGATCTGTCCTTCCATGCTCTTTCTACCCTTCCATATTTCTAGTTTTCCTCTCTGCGACTCTCTGTAAAGAAGGGGCTCGTGTTGTCGACCTCCCCGTGGTGAGCCCTGTCAACTGACCTCAGTCAGGCGAACGACAACAAACAGAGACAGCAGAAGCAGACGCAGCTTCATAACTTCTGTTGCCTCAAACGCAAGAAGAAGTAGAAGTGTAAAGAAGGGTCTTGACCTGAAACGTCACCCATTCCTTCACTCCAGAGATGCTGCCTGTCTCATTGAGTTACTCCAGCATTTTGTGTCTATCTTTGTTGTACTCTTCTTATGTTGCTTTGAATTCATATTCAGAGGGTGAGTTGGCTGTATTCATTTTACCTTTGATCCTTGCAACTGCTAGTGGCAGTTCAGCAACTCTGCCCAAACTTACAACCTCAACCACAAACAGCAAATGTAGCTGGTACACCGTATCACCACCAGCAACATATCTGCAAGTCACACATCACCCTGATTTAAAAATATATCAGCATTCCGATATCATCACATGGTTAAATATCCTGAAACACTCCACAAAGCAGCATTGCAGGAGTGTCTTCACCAGAAGGGATGCAGCAGTTCACTATCTGAAGGGCAATTAGAGATGGGCTAACAAAACTGGCTTTATAGGGACAACTACATCCCACAAAATGAACAAACAGCACAAAATGTATAAGAAAATAACTGCAGATGCTGGTACAAATCGAAGGTATTTATTCACAAAATGCTGGAGTAACTCAGCAGGTCAGGCAGCATCTCGGGAGAGAAGGAATGGGCGACATTTCGGGGAATGGGCGACAGGTTCAGTCTGAAGAAGGGTCTCGACCCGAAACGTCACCCATTCCTTCTCTCCTTTGATGCCGCCTGACCTGCTGAGTTACTCCAGCATTTTGTGAATAAACAGAACAAAATGAAGCACAAACTTCAATTTTGACTCAAATTTGAATGTAAAGATTACTGTGGCCTTCCCATTAGGTAACAATCCTTCAAAGAGCACAGGAGGAAATTATTCATGGTCAATCAACCTGCCCTTATCCAGCACCACCACCACCATCTCCTCTCAATCTGGTTCCCATTAATATGCTGTGAGCTGATTAATGCAACCTAATTTTGCTGCGAATAGATGAAAAATTAACTCTTGTTTCAATCCACTGTTAGTTAAATTTCACTCGAGAAGTAGTGTGTTGTTCTAATTTAGTTTAGTTTAAAGATATAACGTGGAAATGGCCCTTCGGCCCACCGAGTCCGTGCCAACCCCCGTAAACTTATTCTATCCTACACTCTCGGATCCTACACTCCATCATACACTAATTTACAGAAACCAATCAACTTACAACCCGCAAGTCTTTGGAATGAGGGAGGCAACTGGAGCACTCAGAGAAAACCCACCCGGTCACAGGGAGAACGTCCTAAGCAATTCCAATATTCACTAGGTTCACTTGGTTAATTCCCGGAATGGCAGGATTGCCATATGTTGAAAGACTGGAGTGACTGGGCTTGTATACACTGGAATTTAGAAGGATGAGGGGGGATCTTATTGAAACATATGATTATTAAGGGATTGGACACGCTAGAGGTAGGAAACATGTTCCCAGTGTTGGGGGAGTCCAGAACCAGGGGCCACAGTTTAAGAATAAGGGGTAGGCCATTAGAAAGGAGATGAGGAAAAACATTTTCACTCCGAGAGTTGTAAATCTGTGGAATTCTTTGCCTCAGAAGGCAGTGGAGGCCAATTCTCTGAATGCTTTCAAGAGAGAGCTAGATAGAGCTCTTCAGGATAGCGGAGTCAGGGGGTATGGGGAGAGGGCAGGAACAGGGTACTGATTGTGGATGATCAGCCATGATCTCATTGAATGGCAGTGCCGGTGCGAAGGGCCGAATGGCCTACTCCAGCACCTATTGTCTATAATATCAAAAAACAAACTAATCATTGTGAGTGATTTTTTTTACAACAGAGATAAATAACCCTTGTTGTACAATAAAGCATCGAATGAGCAGCCCCATCAAGAGGTTATGTGAAAACCTGGGGTCCTTTGGAGAACTGTCTAAAGGACAAGCTGCAGATAATTAAAACCTAGACTTCATTCTGTCTTGCCCGATACATTATAGGATTCCATTTATAGACACTTTGAAAGGTATTAGTTCATTCCCAGATGGATTTGATTTCCCCACATTTTCTGCATGGTTTTCCAGTCCAGCTCTATTGTTTCCCTAAAAGGGTGGTTTTCTTTTGCTCATGAATGAAAAGTACTGACAAAATTGCAACCGAGCTGAATGGAAAAGTTTTCATTTAATTAAATTCCAAAATTAGACACAATATGTTAGAGTAAGTCTGCGGGACAGACAGCATCCCTGGATAGAAGGAATGTGTGACGTGTCGGGCCGAGACCCTGTCTGAAGAAGAGTCTTGACCCGAAACGTCACCTATTCCTTCTATCCGGAGATACTACCTGTCCAGCTGAGTTACTCCAGCATTTTACGTCTATCTTCAGTGTAAACCAGCATCTGCAGTTCCTTCCTACAAATTCCAAAATTATACATCCATGTCCACATAAACTACTTCTAATTGATGTCATATATCACAATAAAATAGGCACCAACAAATACACATGTTCATTCATAAACATACCTCATACTTATATTTAATACATGTTCTCTCAAATACTACTTTCACTTGATGAAATATGAGGTGTTTAAATCTAAAAATCAGTTACTGACAACTTTAAAAAACTATAATCTGGAACAACATTTAATTGCAAATGAATAGATCAAGGATTGAAAGTTAGCATAGATTTGACAAAGAAAAATGCTTTGGAATAACTTTGTTATTTAATGAAGTAAAGGAAAATGTTAGTTATAATAAATTAACTTTCAAAAGAGGTTTTGCAAAGTACCACATGATAATTATGAGCACTATAAAAACTCATAGCGTTAAACGCTAGACGGGAGAGTGTAACAGAGGAATATGTGCTATAAATTGATTCGAAACTCAACTCGATGTACGTTATTGGTCGTTTGACATCCATTGACCTACTTTTGGGGACAGTAATGACTGGACTTGAAGTAGGGACTCGACCAGTTCCACAAATGTTGTCCAACCTGCTCAGTTCCTCCAACAATTTATTACTTGCTCAAGATTCCACTCGCAGTCTTGTTGCTCCAAAATCTGCAAATTATGCAAAGCTCTGAGGTAAAAAATAAGGATTCAGACTGGTAAAATGGGTAATTCTATGACAAATGGAATTTAGTTCAGGAGAAATAATGCATTTTATGAGCTTGAATATGGAGCCCACATGAGCAAGGAACAGAATGAATAAAAAGGCCAAGTCATAAAGAGGATGCAAGTTCACAGAAACCTAGCAGGGTATAAATGTGAATTTTATACGGTGTCGTGATAGGTTGCCAAACAAAATGTATTCAGGATCTTTAATATTAATTGAAGAACAAAATACAAAAGGCTCATCTGAAGGACCAAGCTCAATGATTGGCATCACATTTAGTTAAAATCTCAAGATCTCAGCAAAACCGTTGTGGAAATTTATTAGTATGTTACCAGGGACGAGCCTCCAAATATGTTTAGAAATTGGCGTTCAAAATGATTTCAAAAGACTAAACGATGAAAAGTGGCTTTCGGTAACTATACAGTAGGTTGATCATCAAATGAGATGGGGACAACTGGAGATTTTTTTTAAAGGAAAACACAAATATAGAGAGATCAGAAATGTACTGCCTAAAGTGATGGTGGCAACAGATGCACCAGTACCATTCAAAAGATAACAGGGCGAGCATCCAAAGAGCTGAAGAATTAAAGCTTTGGGGAAACAGGACTAATTAGGTAAAGAGGAATAAAGAGCATGATGAGCCAAATAACCTCCTCCTGCACTCCATCGTTGCATATGTACTCAGACCCAAACCACTATTCTCTGGGACATAACTGTGCAATAAATTTCCATAACAGTCGCATCATATGCAATATCCTTGTTCTATCTGCACTGAGATTTAAGGAACATGTGATAGATATCCAAACAATGTCATTAGCAGTTTCTACAATATGGTATCCATCAACAGCATAGGGAATTGGGCTCAACAATGCAATGCAGAAGATCTACATCTGGCAACTGGCAATCTACATCTTGTCCAAAAAAACAAAACAAATCCTTTCTGGTCAATTGTTCCCCCCTCAGCCACCATTTAATCAGCAGCAGCATAGTCACTGTTGTTAACTGTGCTACCAAGTAACATTTCCTCACCCTTACCCAGCTTCCAGACACTCTTTTGATCTCCAAACCTGTCTTCAAACTGGCTCCAAACATGGACAGGACCCTTCTTCAGACTGATGATAGTGGGGGAGGGGGGAAGGGGACGGGAAACGAGATTAAAAAGCACGACAAATCGGGGCCGACACGGGTTACCTCAGGCAAGGAGGTCCCCTGATAGGCTGGTTGTTGGTTAGAGACGATGTGAGCCCAAGAGGCATAAATCATTGCGAACTGTGGAACTGGTTAATGGACCTTTCGTGGAGAAAGCGGGGAATGCTGATCCATACCACCTCTTTCCCTCTGAGGTAAGGGGGGAGGGACGTGTTTGTTGAAGTTACCTACATTGGAGGATTCAATGATCATACCACTGCGTTGTAAGCTACCTACGCAAAATAGGAGGTGCTGTTCCTCCAATTTGCGTGTGGCCTCACTCTGGCAATGGAAGAGGCCCAGGACAAAAAGATCAGTATGAACCTCTCTCTGGCTATGGCAATGGAATAACACCTAATATTTCATTTGGGTAGCTTACAACCTAGCAGTATGAACGTTGAATTCTCCAATTTAAGGTAACTTCTCCAAACACCTAATTTCTCCCCCCGCCCCCCTCCCACTCCACTAAAGGTCCATTAATCAGTTCTACAGTTCACAATGATGTATCCCTCTTGGCCTTATGCCATTTCTAGCCAGTAGAAATGGCTTCTGGCTTATCAGGGAACCTCCTTGCCTGGGGCCATCTATTGCTGGCCCTACTCCTGTTTTTTTACTACAAGGGTCCCAGCACAAAATGTCACCTATCCCATTTTCTATAGAGATGCTGCCTGAGCCGCTGAGTTACTCCAGCATTTTGAGTCTATCTTTGACATAAACCAGCATCTGCAGTTCCTTTCTATTACACTCAAACTGACATTGCTTCGAGGGTATCGAAACATCATGAAAGGCACTGTCTAAATGCTGGTCTTTCATATCTTTCTGTGCTGGGCTGTGGCCATTTCCTTATGTTGAGCACTAATCTAACATACTGCACCATATAACCATACCTGATTCATCAATGGCACCATAATGGAAATAAACAAACTAAATTAGAAACCTGTTAATCAGCCTTTAGAAAACTTTGCTGCATTCACATTAACCTTCAGCACATCACCGTGAGAAGCAGTTAAATTTAGGCACAAAAAGCTGGAGTAACTCAGTGGATCAGACAGCATCTCTGGAGAAAAGCAATATGTGACATTTCGCGTCGAGACCCTTCTTCAGACTTCAGACCCGCCTGAAGAAGAGTCTCGACCCAAAACATCACCTATTTCTTTTCTCCAGAGATGTGGTCTGACCCACTGAGTTACTCCAGCTTTTTGTGCCTATCTTCAGTTTCAACCAGCATCTGTAGTTCTTTCCTACACTGGCAGTTAAGTTTAATTTAGTTCAGTTTATTGTCATGTGTACGGAGGTAAAGTGAAAAGATTTTGTTGCATCTTAACCATTCAGCAGAAAGACTATACATGATTATAATCGAGCCATCCAAGGTGTACACTGTAAGGAGTTTGTACGTTCTCCCCGTGACCTGCGTGGGTTTTCTCCGAGATCTTCGGTTTCCTCCCACACTCCAAAGACGTACAGGTATGTAGGTTAATTGGCTGGGTAAATGTAAAAATTGTCCCTAGTGGGTGTAGGATAGTGTTAATGTACGGGAATCGCTGGGCGGCACGGACTTGGAGGGCCGAAAAGGCCTGTTTCCGGCTGTATATATATGATATGATACGATAAAGGGAATAATGTTTAGTGCAAGATAAAGTCCCGTAAAGCCCGATTAAAGATAGTCCGAGGGTACACAAGACACACGCAATATAAAGCTTTGCTTCAAATTTAAAAGATGCCCTGAAGATCGAGAGAGTATTCTGGAACAGTTTTATTGCATTTTGCTGTTGACATAAGCTCCAAAGGATTTCATACTCTGAATTTATTGCCTAATGGCTGGGAACTGTTACCTCCCAAACATTAAAAACAGTAATTCTCCAATGGAATGTTGGCCTTCATAACAAGGGGAGTTGAGTATAGGAGCAAAGAGGACCTTCTGCAGTTGTACAGGGTCCTAGTGAGACCGCACCTGGAGTGCTGTGTGCAGTATTGGTCTCCAAATTTGAGGAAGGGCATTCTTGCTATTGAGGGAGCGCAGCATAGGTTTACTAGGTTAATTCCCAGAATGGCGGGACTGTCATATGTTGAAAGACTGGAGCGACTAGGCTTGTATACACTGGAATTTAGAAGGATGAGAGGGGATCTTATCGAAATGTATAAGATTGTTAAGGGGTTGGACACGTTAGAGGCAGGAAACATGTTCCCAATGTTGGGGGAGTCCAGAACAAGGGGCCACAGTTTAAGAATAAGGGGTAGGCCATTTAGAACTGAGATGAGGAAAAACTTTTTCAGTCAGAGAGTTGTGAATCTGTGGAATTCTCTGCCTCAGAAGGCAGTGGAGGCCAATTCTCTGAATGCATTCAAGAGAGAGCTAGATAGAGTTGTTAAGGATAGCGGAGTCAGGGGGTATCGGGAGAAGGCAGGAACGGGGTACTGATTGAGAATGATCAGCCATGATCACATTGAATGGCGGTGCTGGCTCGAAGGGCCGAATGGCCTCCTCCTGCACCTATTGTCTATTGTCTATTGTAAATAAACTAAAATTGCAAATGAGTCAATAGTGTTTATTGTCATATGTCTCAAAACAGTACAATGAAATTCGTACTCGCAGCAGCACAACAGATATGTACATATAGTAAAATAAAAGACTCAAATGGAAGGAACATAATGGACTGGTGAGCCTGGGCACAGGCTTTTTCTGAAGGAATTGGTGCTGTACGATGCGGCAGTTCTTTACGAGTTGTGATTGAAAAAAGAGTGACTTTATAGACTTGAGATACAGCGTGCAAACAGGCCATTCGGCCCATCGAGTCCGTGGCAACCAGGGATCACCCCGTACATCAGCACTACCCTACAGACGAGGGACAATTTTACGAAAAACAAAAAACCTACAAACCTGTACGCTTTTGGGGTGTGGGACAAAAAACCTGAGCACCTAGAGAAAATCTATACAGTTACAGGGAGAACTTACAAACTCTGTACAGACAGCACCCATAGTCAGGATCAAATCCGGGACACTGGTGCTGGAAGGCAGCAATTCTACTGCTGTGCCAATGATTGCCACCCTCAAGTGCTGGCATGTCAGAATTGAAAGAAGAAGATGTTCAATACATAGCAAAAGCTATCATTTGCCAAGTGATTTCGTAATTTAGATTCTGGCAGAGAGCAATACCGAGTACAAATCCATCTTGGGTTTTCGAACACCCAACTTATGTACAGCCATTACATACGAGTGAGCATTTGGGAGATCTGTGGGTTGGATTTGGTCACTGCTGCGGGTTTGCAGGCACCTTCTGCAGTGTGGGAATGTGGTTCTTGTCAACATCTGAATAGTTGAGTTAACCACCCTGGTTTCACCACACATCGGCCTACATTTCGATTTAAATATTTGCCAGGCAGTCATATTTCTGACTTACGAGCTGTTTAGTTAGGGACAGCTTTAGACTTTAGAGATACAGCATGGACAGAGGCCCTTCAGCCCACCAATTCCAAGCCGACCAGCGATCACCCCGTACACGAGCACCAGGTTACCCTGTGTCTCCATAAAGAAAAAATCAAATCAATAGAAAAAATTAGCAATGATCAAAATTAACACTGCAATCATTCAGCAATAAAAAATTTCACATTCCAAATTCACCTGGCCTCTGGTCGGATATTAAAATGAACTTGCATCTGTAACCTTCCCTGTGCTTTGGTCAATATTAATCACTCAGCAAAAACATAATTTAGTCATTACTGCACCAATGGCTGTGGAGCCTAGTCATCAACAACTGTAGCAATTTCCTGCATTCTATGTTGAATTAATGACCACATCTCAAAAGCAGCTATTTGGCTAAAAACCCCTATCTATACTTCCAGCTTGACCTTTCATTTTAGCAAGTGCTCCATTCTCCCACCTACATGGTTTCGAACATGTGCCCCTATTTTCACAACAATATGGTCAAGCCTGAAACTTTGCTGCGCCCATTTTCACCGTGGCATCACACATCATACAAAAAACATCTTTGCACTCCTGGACCTCATGTTAGGAGGACTATTTGTATCTGCTGCACATCATTGATTTACACTCAGAAATACACTGAAAATGTGGGAAAAAAAACTAAACTAGATCTAGTAGTCAAAAGCAGCTGTGCAGGAATCTCTGAGTGAAAACACTACAGTTGTAACAGTTAACCATCTCAACCGCTAAATGCCCAATCAATAAAGACAATTAATCAGCAAAACCAAATGATCAGCCAAAGCAGTAAACAACAAGTATTATAAAACAAGCCAAATATTTTGGCGAGATCAACTCTGAAACCTATTATTACCTCCTCCTACCCTGTATAATCCATGCATGTTGCAAATGTTAAATAGATTTTAATCTCAATGTTGTAATGTTGCTTCAAAAATATGTATTTAAAAATAAACTCATTGTATAAGCATGCCCAAACATTAAAAATGTTTTAACTACTCCGAATCATAGATTGCCTGGAACATCAAGGCCATTACTGCAAGCAGGAATCAGAAGGGGAAAAAACCGAGGGTTATTTTGGAGACCCCTAACGTCCAATCCACTTGCATAGTTTAATGCGTCTTTTACTGTTGCAAAAACTTTTTTGCCCAACCCGACACACAATGGCATGAACCAACAGAATCACATCGGGTAAACGTCAGTGTACATAAGTAACGCACCAAAGTGAAAACAGCAGAGAGCTTTTTCATTCCCCACAGTGGGACCCTGAATGAAAGCCCGCAGGCCACCTGCCCATCCCCCCCCACCAATTCTTGCAATGACGCACATTCTACCCAACTTTAAATAAACACTTCTCAATGTGGACAGGGCAGAAAGATAAACTTAAATGCCGATCATTTTTGCTGGAAGTAACGTTTACATATAGTGAGCAGAGCAGCAATTTTTAGCAACTGCTCTCCAACTGTACGTCCATAGAAGGGTCCCAACGTGAAACGCCACCTATCCATGTTCTTCAGAGATGCGACCTGACCCGCTGAGTTACTCCAGCAATTTGTGACTTTCTTCAGCAATTTCTAGGGCCAGGCATTGGTAAAGGGCCAATAATGTCCAAAACTGAATTCATGGAAAATAAATATGCAGCACAATCGAGTAAGATTAAAACTAGAATTTCATGCATCTATGTATTGAGCAGCAAAATATACACTTCAAGTTGATCGGCTGTCAAAACAACAGCTTTGACTCAAAATAGTAGCCCCCTTTGGAACTCCACAGATGCTGCCTACCCCGACAAATAGTTCCAGCATTTTCTTCGCTACATCACATTTCCGGTAATTATTGCTTCTTAATATCGGACACTTTTTAAATGTGATTTTTTTGATTATACGAGAAAAAAAGCAATTCTACTATGTTTTCCATTGGTCAGTGACGAGTGAAAAAGTAAATAATTGAAATCGAAGTTTGAAGCCTATCTCCAGTCATGTACACTGACAATAAAAAGAGGGATATTAAAAATATACAGTGTACCCTCGCCTTCAGGGAACGGAGATTCACAAAACCCTATCAAAAAATTCAAGGTACAAAATAAAAATTTACTCTTACAGAATGTATGTGAAAATAAATCAAACATCAAATGCAACATGTGTGAAGAGAACCAAACTGGTTTACAAAGGGCAATGATCACAATCTGACGGATCACTGTGGGCAAGCCACTTAAGGAATTTGCTTTGGAAACCAACAGGGGTCCCAACCCAAGACGTCACTTATCCATTTTCTCCAGAGATGCTGCCTGACCCGCTGGGTCACTCCATCATTTTGTATCTATCGAAGGCAATCTCTCTATCGGTTCTTTTACAACAGTACCATAATCATTCAATGTAACAACCAATTCTACTTAATTAAGGCAACAACTCCTTTTTTCTAAAAAATCTGAAGAAGGGTCTCGACCCGAAACGTCACCCATTCCTTCTCTCCCGAGATGCTGCCTGACCCGCTGAGTGACTCCACAATTTTGTGTCCACCTTCGATTTAAACCAGCGTCTGCAGTTCTTTCAGACACCCTTTTTTTCTGCCTGTAATACACTCAGAATTTCCTTGCCTGTAGAATGCTCATGTTCGGGTAATTACTGTTGAGAAGAAAGCTTTCTGTACAAATGCATTTCCACTTAATATATGGAATTCAATGGGCTGGGGTGGTGTGGGGGTGGGGGAGGATTTGCATTATAGAAAATTCTGACACAGACAGTTTTCTAGGGATGCAGCTCCTCCGTAACATGGGAATGCTCTCGATAAGAAGCCTTTAGTGACCAGTCAGCAGCACTGGCAATTTACGTTTGACTAGACCAAGTGGACCCGTTGGGCCCAAACCACTCCTGCATTGGTGAGCACCCTCTCCTCCCCCACTCTCCGCTCCCCTCCCCTCCTCCCCTCCCATCCCCCCCCCCCTCCCATCCCCTCCCCCTCCCATCCCCTCCCCCTCCCCTTCCTCTCCCCCTTCCCCTCCCTCCCTCCTCCCCCCTCCCTCCTTCATCCCCACTTATCTTCCCTCCTCCCCCCACCCTCCCTCCCGAGGAGATAGATTTAAACTTTAAAATGCGAATAACTTAAAAAATATAACACCGATTTGAATGAAACTTCTTCCATTAGCACCAAAATGATGGTGAGTAAGGTGGGCCTAAAACCACAAATTGGTGCCATTAGCACCAAAGATGGTGAGTAAGGTGTGCCTAAAATGGTCTTGTTATTGTGTACCGTTTTGGCTGTAGTTAATGAACAAACAAACAAAAAGGTTTTAGTATATAGATAATGCAGGGTTGAAATTTCCCCCAAGATGAGGAGCAGAATTGACAGATTTATGACTGTCTGTTTGTCACAGCAGCAGATAATTAATTCTGCTGAAGTCAATCGAATGAAGTATTCGGCAAGGCAGCCAATACCACCACGAGTCAACAGTTGCCTCACCTTTGAGTGGTGAGTGTAAATTTCTGAACTGTAAAAGACATGTCTAATAATAGAAGCCCAGATGATCTTCATTAGATCGGCCACCAGCAAAGCGTTTTATTTACTTTTCCTTTCCATCTTTAAAGGTCACTTTGCAACTTAGACAGAGAGGAAAGCAAGCTGGTAGGGCCCAGCACAGCAGATAATGCCTGATGCTTGTGATATGGAGATACCAGTTAAAAATAAAATTAACTCTATGTTTCTTTAACATAGAAAAAAGAAAAAAAATTCACTGGCCATATTTTCCTGTGGTGTGGATGGTTAGAAAAGGAAGCTGCAAATATCACAGTTATTTTAAAATAAAGGCAGAGAGGAAGAATTTGAAAGGGACAGGGAGGAATAGCACAGTTACAAAAACAGAACGAAACTGGCATTTAAAAAAAAAGTTTAAGGTGAAAAAGGCCATCTGACTCATCAGAATATTAACTTTCCCATCATCCATCAATAGTTAACTATGGCAATCTTGTCAAAGGGAAACAATGATTTCCTATTAATTCTGCAATACTGCTACAATAAAAGTGATCCAGTTTATTTCACAGGTAATTTTTGATTGATTGCTACATAATTCAAAATATTGACTTTAAAAATTAAATTTGCATTATTAATTAGTACTATATTGAAAATAAATTTCATTAAATAAGAGTTTCAAAAGGCTAGTCTGTGTGTTAGACCCGACCAACCGCAGGCACTGCAAGTATTTTTGAATCAAGAGCATATAATTGTCATATTGTGGCGGCACCCGGGGGCTAGGCCACTCCCTTGGTCATTCCACTCGGCACTCAGTGGACGGGAGGGATTAGGTCACTTCCTGGGTCAGTCCCCTTGGGTCAGGTGGTCTGGGACTATAAAGGGTTTGGGTGTGTCGACTCACTTTCTTCTTGAGTGCGGTGTTTGATACCACAGGTAATACAGTTATTAAAGTTATTGATTACTCACCTGGCGTCTGGCCTGATTACCGCGGTGACCGCACCCACTACACATATTGTACCAAAACGGAACAATGAAATTCACATTTACAGCAGCCTAACAGGTCTGTAAAAACAGTACACAAACAGATAACATAATAAAACAAACCAAAGAAGAAGTTCCATAAATAAATAAAACAATATTAGTGCAAATCAAAACAAAAGCCCAGTGAATTGGCCTCCACTGCCTTCTGTGGCAGAGAATTCCACAGATTCACAACTCTCTGGATCAAAAAGTATTTCCTCTTCTCAGTCCTAAATGGCCTACTCCTTATTCTTAAATTGTGATCCCCTGGTTCTGGACCCCCCAACATCGAGAATATTTTTGCTGCATCTACCCTGTCCAATCCTCTAAGAATTTTATATGTTTCTATAAAATCCCCTCTCATCCTTCTAAATTCCAGCGAATACAAGCCCAGTCGACCCATTCTTTCATCATATGTCAGTCCCGCCACCCCGGGAATTAACCTGTTGAACCTACGCTGCACTCCCTTAATAGCAATAATGTCCTTCCTCAAATTAGGAGACCAAAATTGCACATAATACTCCAGATGCGGTCCCACCAGGGCCCTGTACAACTGCAGTAGGACCTCCTTGCTCCTAAACTCAAATTGTCTCGCGATGAAGGCCAACATGCATCTTACTTTCAGTGACTGATGTACAAGCACATCCAGGTCACATTGCACCTCCTCTTCTAATCTGACACCATTCAGATAATAATCTGCCTTCCTTTTCTTGCCACCAAAGTGGATAACCTCACATTTAGCCATGATACTGCATCTGCCATGCTTCTGCCCACTCACCCAACCTATCCAAGTCACCCTGCAGCCTCAAAGCATCCTCCTCGCAGCTCACACTCACACTGCTTCGTGTCATCCGCAAACTTGGAGATGTCACATATAATTCCCTCGTCTAAATCGTTAATATATATTATAAACAACTGGGGTCCCAGCACCGAGCCTTGTGGCACTTGATCGCTAACTAATCCTTCCTCATTAACAATATCCAGTCTAGGATGGCCTACCCTCTAGTCCGTTCCTCCACATATTGGTTTAAAAACCCATCCCGTATACATTCCAGGAAATCCTTCGCGGCACTATTACTAATTTAGGAAAATAACTGCAGATGCTGGTACAAATCCAAGGTATTTATTCACAAAATGCTGGAGTAACTCAGCAGGTCAGGCAGCATCTCAGGAGAGAAGGAATGGGTGACGTTTCGGGTCGAGACCCTTCTTCAGACTGATCTATTACTAATTTGGTTGGCCAAATCTATATCTACATTAAAGTCACCCATGATAACCACTGTACATTTGCTACACACATCCTAATTTCTTTCTTGATTCTATCCCCAACCTCCCTACTGCTGTTTGGTGGTCTGTATACCACTCCAACAAGCATTTTCTGCCCGTGGCTATTTTGCAGTTCTACCCATATCGATTCTACAGCATCCAAGCAAATGTCTCTCCTTGCTATTGCATTAATCTCCTCTTTAACCAGCAATGCCACCCCACCTCCTCTTCCTTTCTGTCTATCCTTTCTGTCTATCCTTCCTGAATATTGAATACCCCCTGCATGTTTAGCTCCCAGCCTTGGTCACCCTGCAGCCATGTCTCCGTAATTCCAACTATATCATATCCCTTAACTACCTGCACATTCAATTCATCCATCTTATTTCGAATGCTCCTCACATTAAGGCACAAAGCTTTCAGGTTTGTTTTTCCTTATCTCCCTTCTACCTTTTGCTTCTGTCCTCCTTTTATGGCCCTCTGTCTCCTTACATTGGGTCCCATCCCCCGCCCTAATAGTTTAAACGTGACCTTTCCTACACGCTCTTTCCCGTTGGCTGCACGGATACACTTCCACGTTGTTGACTCAACCCCTCCGGCACAGTAGCGCAGCGGTAGAGTTGCTGCTTTACAGCGAATGCAGCGCCGGAGACTCAGGTTCGATCCTGACTACGGGTGCTGTACTGTAAGGAGTTTGTACGTTCTCCCCGTGACCTGCGTGGGTTTTCTCCGAGATCTTCGGTTTCCTCCCACACTCCAAAGACGTACAGGTATGTAGGTTAATTGGCTGGGTAAATGTAAAAATTGTCCCTAGTGGGTGTAGGATAGTGTTAATGTGTGGGGATTGCTGGGCGGCATGGACTTGGTGGGCCGAAAAGGCCTGTTTCTGGCTGTATATATATGATATGATATGATATGTTCAGTGTAAACCCACCCGTGTAGCACTAGTAAACATGCCTGCCAGAATGTCGGTCCCCTTCCGATTAAGGTGCAACCCGTCCCTTTTGTACAGGCGACCCCTGCCCCAGAAGAAATTCCAGTGATCTAAAAAACGAAACCCCTGCCCCCTGCACCAACTCCTCAGCCACACATTCAGATCCTCTATCTCCCTGTTCCTACCCTCACTAGGACGAGGTACTGGAAGCAACCCAGAGATAATCACCCTAGATGTCCTGCTTTTCATCCTCCTGCCTAGTTCTCGACTCACGTTGCAGAACCTCCTTCCTCTTCTTACCCACGTCGTTTGTGCCTACATGCACGACTACCTCCGGCTGCTCACCTTCCCTCTCGAGGATGTTCTGAAGTCAGTCTGAGACGTCTTGGACCCTGGCAGCAGAGAGGCAACACACCATCCTTGAGTCTCACCTGTCGCCACAGAATCTCCTGTCCGCACCTCGGACAATGGAGTCCCCCACCACTATGGCTCTGCCTGACGTCGGTCTCACCGGTTGAGTCTCAGCGCCAGGATTCGAGTCACAGACCTGTCCGCCGCTCGGACTAGAAGTGTCGTCTGCCCCGACAGCTCCCAAGAGGGCGTACCTGTTCGCAAAAGGTACTTCCACCGAGGTCTCCTGCACTCGCTTCATCCCCTTTCTTTCTGTCTCTACCCATTGTACCTCCTGCACTCTTGGAGGGGCGACCTGACTGTAGGTCCTGTCCAGAAAACTTTCGTCAACGGATGGACCACAGGTCATCCAGCTGCTGCTCCAGGTCCCTGAGGAGCTGCATCTGGACACAGTTCCCACAGGTGTAGTGGTCAGTGGCACCAGCAGTGCCCCTGACCTCCCACGTCCTGCAACAAATGCACTGCAATAACATTCCTGCCGTCACGTTTAAATATTTAAATTAAATTATACACACAGCTGATTCAAGTGTAGCCTTTTTGCCTCAGCGCCAAAGACTCGAGCCCTTGACCTCACCAAGGCTCTTCCCCTCAACAAGGCCGCTCCCCTTGGCCTGAACTTAATTTTATCTAATCAAGTCAACTATCCACACAACTAATTAGGATATCTCAGCCAATCCTGTTTTCTTGTGACTAGGTGATAGATACAATGATATTTTCCCGCCCACAACTTCCATTTCTTTGTGATCCCCATTTGTCGGAGCTCTCTCAAGTCCTTGTTGCTGCTTCACTAGCTCACAAAATCCACACATGGAGCCAAATAACAAGTTGTACTTGCACTCTTCCTTCAACATAGTAAGACTCGACATAAGACTGAGGGCCATCAATTGGTCCATCTTGTCTGTATTTGTTATTTGAAGAGTTCCAAATTCTCCACAGACCAACAAACTTAATCTCTTTAAAGGGGTTGGAGAGGCTAGATTGTTCCCGATGTTGAGGAAGTCCAGAACCAGGGGTCACAGCTTAAGGATAAGGGGGAAGTCTTTTCGGACCGAGATGAGAAAACATTTCTTCACACAGAGAGTGGTGAGTCTGTGGAATTCTCTGCCACAGAAGGTAGTTGAGGCCAGTTCATTGGCTATATTTAAGAGGGAGTTAGATGTGGCCCTTGTGGCTAAAGGGATCAGGGGGTATGGAGAGAAGGCAGGTACAGGTTACTGAGCTGGATGATCAGCCATGATCATATTGAATGGCGGTGCAGACTCGAAGGGCCGAATGGCCTACTCCTGCACCTATTTTCTATGTTTCTATGTAAACATTTTAATAAGTATCCTCTCTGGGGACTTGCTGCCCTCTGCCATTAAGGTATCCAGAATTGGAGACAACACACTCGCTAAAACCCAACAAGTGATTGCACATAATGTTATTATTTAAGGCGTTCCAAATCCATTCATTTTATTAACTGCTCAATTTGAACTGCAAGTTTCAACAATATAAGGCGATGGCATTTAAGGATGTAATGTTGTAGGAGACCAACTACTGTTCATGACTTTCCACAGGTAGACATCACAGGTAGATATATCTCTCTATTTCACCGTCTATATCTCTCGTTTCCCTCTCCCCTGACTCACAGTCTGAAGAAGGGTCTCGACCCGAAACGTCACCTATTCCTTTTCTCCAGAGATGCTGCCTGACCCGCTGAGTTGCTCCAACTATGTGTGTCTATCTTTGGTTTAAACCAACATCTGCAGTTCTTTCCTACATAACTATGGACTGTCGTTGGTTGCGTGAATGACTTCTGACTTTCTCACGTGTGCACTGCGGTTATTAACGTATTGATTGTTTGTTTATTGGCCTGTAACAGGCCTGTTTTGCTGTTGGAAATAAGAATGTCATTGTGCGGGGAGTACATATGACAATTAAATTCTTGCTTCTTGAGTAAACTGCCTACTTCCATCTTCACAACAAGGCCTGTTTATGAAATCTGAATCAATCTCCTGTCGAAACCCTTTTCAGTGCCTTTTCTATCTTCAGCTCAATGTTAACTCGGGCACTCGATACACTCTAAACCCAAGTCCGTTTAAAAAACTTTATGTTGCCATTAATTCTGAGAAACTCGAAGGTATTTATTCACAAAATGCTGGAGTAACTCAGCAGGTCAGGCAGCATCTCAGGAGAGAAGGAATGGGCGACGTTTCGGGTCGAGACCCTTCTTCAGTCTGAAAATCAGTCTTCGATTTGTACCAGCATCTGCAGTTATTTTCTTATAATTCTGAGAAATTTATCTGCAATCTAACAATATAATCTGTGAATGTATCTGCAATCTAACAACATAATCTGTGAATGTATCTGCAATCTAACAATATAATCTGTGAAATACAAGAGGTCGGGGCGAGGCGCGCCTCCAGCGTGATCATACCAGGGCAGCTGTCGGTGTTACTGCTGGCACTGAGCGGCGAGCCCACGTTCACTAGCGATGCGCGTTCTCGCCCGCAGTGCACGCGCATCGTGCACGCGCCCGGGGCGCGCTCCCGCACGCGGAAGCAGGAGGATACGCGGGGGGGGGGGGGGGGGGGAGCGAGTGTTGCTTGCCTTGGCCCTTGGGTTACGTGCGGCGCACGAAGACTACACCAACTTTGTTTCGTTTTAATATGATGCAACGCGTACTTTACAAAAATCTCCAGCTCAAGGTTGGTCGAATGCAAATTGCCACATGCAGCCGGAGAACAGTTGTTATTGTTGGGGGCAGACGGCGATTTAGTCAGCAATCCGGTCCTTCAGTTGGGCATCTTTGCTGAACAAGTCACGATGATAAAGTGTAAGAAAAGGGCTTTGCACCAACGGCCACTGTTGAACACAACCCAAGTATCCCTTTCTGATTTAGACCACCTGGTATCTCAAAATACCACGTTAAACAACGTTGCCAACTCTCACATGATGGATTCGCAGCATAAAACCTAGTTTTTGTATTTAAATGTCATAGATAAGTTGTATTTATCTTCCTTGACACCATGCTAATCACGACAGGAATGGCTGGGGAAATAAAATGGGTCATTTGTGTCCCAGCACATACATTTAAGGTTGGGGCTGTTGACACCACTTCTGCCCTGTGGTCTGATTAAGGAGGTTTCGAAAGTTTTATTTCGCAGTTCAGTTACTTCATTAGTTGTGCCCTTTAAGATAATAAATGTAAACTCTGATAACCCACTGTAAACGTTTCCGGGATTGGTTGGAAAACGTGGAGAAATGTGTGAATCTAACTCGATCTGCCCAACTAAGGTAGTGGGATGGAAACAGGCAGAGTTAGACGGCGTTGTTAAACTCGCCATACCTGTTCCTCCCCCCTCCCCTCTTGAAGATTTATGTATGTGGACACCAATGCGTGAAGTTAATCAACATTTGAAAACATGTTTTCGACTCAAACGTTAGAAACATTCAACACTTAAACCCCCCCCCCCCCCCCCACACCCCCAGCAAAAATAAAGTTTTAACTAACAGAGGTTTAAAATCGAAAGCTTTCGCGAGAAAATAAATAACTGAAAATATTGACAGATTAAAAAGTTGGTTCACCTCGAAGAAGAAAGGCGAATAAAAACAAGCCGTCTCGTTCTATCACAAACAAGATAACAAGAAAATAAAGTTTTGAAATACGACCTGATTGCCACAGAGAGGGGTTTGGCTGCAGATTAATAATCATTCAGTGTGCACTTGGTGGCTGGCCTGGCATAAAGACGAAGAACACAACCAAGGCTGTAAGAGGGACAGTTTGCGCCAGTGGAAGCCGAGTAACACTTTGTCAACTGTGTGCATCACTTCCTCTGCTGAGCTGCTGCGCTCCCTCTGGCTGGGTTTCCTAGTGCAGATTATCCAACACAATTTCGCCTGGTTGTTTGTACGCATCGCCACAACCACCATAAAGGGCAATCCCGAACCCCTGGGCACTTTCCATTCCCCTGGTGCAGGAAGGAACTGCAGGTGCTGGCTTAAACCGAAGATAGATACAAAGTGCTGGAGTGACTCGGCGGGACAGGCAGCATCTCTGGAGAGAAGGAATGGGTGACGTTTCGGGTCGAGACAGTCTGAAGAAGGGTCTCAACCCGAAACGTCACCCATTCCTTCTATCCAGAGATGCTGCCTGTCCCGCTGAGTCACTCCAGCATTTTGTGCGTCCCCCTTCCTCTGGGTAGTATATTCACACACACATACACACACACACACACACTCTCACACACACACACACACATATACACACACACACACACACACTCATACACACACACACTCAAACACACTCACTCACACACACACAAACACACACACGCACACATACATACACACACACATATACACACACACACTCATACACATACACACACACACTCACACACACACTCATACACACACTCACACATACACACACATACACAAAGGCTGCTACGTTTGTACAATGTTCTCAAGTGTTCCCAGGGCTTGTTATTTCCAGCCTTGCTACTTTGTGGGTTTACCTTTTGAAAGACAAAATCAAAATTGATATACAGATTAACATGGAAAGCACCAAGAGGGTAGAATTCGTCCCAAAATTAATGGGACACGCTGTGAAAGGGACTGCACAAACTCAGGATTGACTTTAGCTTCCCGCAGCCAGATCTCAGATCCGAATGCAAGTCCGGGCTTGGCTTCACATCATCATTATTCCGACAATTGGCCTCCTTACCCGATCGACAAACGAGTCTAAGAGTCTGGTTGCAAGGTATGTTTGCCAGCATCACTCGGGAAATGGGACAGACCTGAGTCACAAGGAACTGCAGGTGCTAGAAGCTTCAGCTAAACACAAAGTGCTGGAGGAACTCGGTGAGTCAGGTAGCATCTCTCGAGGGTAGACACAAAATGCTGGAGTAACTCAGCGGGATAAGCAACATCTCTGGAGAAAAGGAACAGGTCGAGATCCTTCTTCAGAATCGGCATAGGTCCACTGGGTCGAATGGCCTTCTCCATAATCATAAGGAGATATGAATAAAATATGACACAATGTATAGATAGAACTTGGTAGTTTGGCATGAACAAGGTGCCGTTTCCGTGCTGCAAGGCACTAACCCCAATTGGACCTGGTTGAAGGCAGGTACAAGGACAAGGACGCTCTCCAGTATTGAATAACGCGTAAGAGTCAGGAGAGACTTGATTTATTACCAGTTGGGGTTGGGTTGCGGAATCCAGAGCCGAGTTGCACTCTGACCACCAAGATGTCTCAGAAAGTAATGGCAATAAACATGCAGAGCTCGGGGTGGAGGTTTACTTCGCGTTAAGGGATTGCTAACGCCCACCAAACAAACATCCGGCTAAAGCCCACTGCTTGTGGTGTGGGTAGAGTTGCTGCCTTACAGCGCTTACAGCTTCGGTTTCCTCCCACTCCCCCAAATACGTACAGGTTTGTAGGTTAATTGGCTTGGGTTGGTATTCTTGGTGCAAGTGTAAATTGTCCCTCGTGTGTGTAGCTCCATGTGGGCCGAAGTGCCTGCTTCTGCCTCAGAAGGCAGTGGAGGCCAATTCTCTGAATGCATTCAAGAGAGAGCTAGATAGAGCTCTTAAGGATAGTGGAGTCAGGGGGTAGGTATGGGGAGAAGGCAGGAACGGGGTACTGATTGAGAATGATCAGCCATGATCACATTGAATGGCGGTGCTGGCTCGAAGGGCCGAATGGCCTCCTCCTGCACCAAACATGTCTATTCTCCAAACTAAACTAAATCCAAATTCATTCGGCTGAATCTCTCCTGCTGAATCTTCACAGGCTCCACTCGGGAGGAGCTGGCGCGGGTCTTGAGAAAAGACAGCAGCAACTCTTAATTGACCAAGCAGTTGTTTGGAAACATAAAGATCACACGCAACAGAAGCACGAATGGTTTCAGTCACAGCCGTTTTCCCTTGGAATAAAACAGCCGGGGTCACAGCAGCAGCGGAATCGAGGCCAACACAATTGATGTTCTTGGTCTGTTGCCCCCAAATCCACCGCCGAACCACATAAGCAAATGTCATGTGTGGGGAGCACTGCAGATGCTGATTTAAAGCCAAGATAGACACAAAGTGCTGGAGTAACTCAGGCAGCATCTCTGGAGAGAAGGAATGGGTGATGTTTCGGGTCGAGACCCTGCTTCATTGTGGGAGAGAGAGAGAGAGAGAGAGAGAGGGGGGGGAGGGGGAGGGGAGGGAGGGAGGGAGGGAGAGAGAGAGGGAGAGAGAAAAAAATCAAAAGTGCTGGGAATACTCAGCAAACCAGGAGAGAGAAACAGTTAACGATTCAAGTCGAGGGCCTTTGATTTGACTGGGAAAAGTTCGACCTTCTTTATCTCCAGCATATCTCAGCTTCACTCAAAGGTCAACACTTTCCCTGGCAGATGCTGCCTGGCTACACAGTCTTGGGATAGACACAAAATGCTGGAGTAACTCAGCGGGTCAGGCAGCATCTGCATCCCTGGAGAGAAGGAATGGGTGACGTTTCGGCTGCCTGTCCCGCTGAGTTACTGCAGCATTTTGTGTCCATCTTCGGTTCCTTCCTACACGTACCGAGTCTTGGGTCTGCATTTCAGACTTCCAGCATCTGTGGTCTGTACACAGATGGAGAGGTGGGAGTTTAGAGAGGGGGTTTGGGCAAATTGGTTGCAGTGGAAACACCACTATTGATGCCACCATAAGAGAATTGGGAGGGATGTAAGGTTGGATATGTAGTTAGGGGGGAAAATACACAAGTGCTGGAGTAACTCAGCTGGTCAGGCAGCATCTCTAGAGATCATGGATATGGACTCAGTGCATACTATACGGACTGTGGTGATTGTGCTTTTGTACAGTGATAGTTCTGCTGAAATTGTATTCCACTGCACCTGGTACACGTGGCAATAAAGATAACATTGGATAGGTGATGTTTCGGGTAGGGACCCTTCCCCAGAGATGAGCAGGGGATGGAGACATCTTCACAAACAACCCTAACTAGATCCAAAATTAAAACAGAAAATACTCAGTAAGTCAGGCATTAGCTGCGGAAAAAAAAGCAATGTTTCAGATCCCGGACCCTAATGGTTTCGATCAGCCAGCATCTCGTGAACTAGTGAACTTGCCAAATTCAACCACAGATGTTACCGGGCTGACTGTTAGTGACTCCAGGCCTCTGCCTCGAGCTGGCTGGCTTACTCATCCAAGCCTAGGTCCCCGAGTCTTTGCATTGGGAGAGGATGTGTTTGGCTGTAAACCTCTCAGAAATTACCCCCTGAGAAAGCATCTCCTCTGAGCTTTCAAGAATTTCATGATAGCCAGGTCGACCAGGTGGGATCAGGACTAAGTTGCTGATCATGCCATTGCCTGCAACATTTCTCAGTTTTCCTCTCCCTACAGAGCCTGCTGTCTGACCTGCAGTGCTTTCCCGGTCGCCTTTTATTTCAGATATCCAGAAAGTGGAGTGTTCTGTCCCTCACAGTGGAAGTCGCATTTTTAACTCTCTCCCATTCGCATTCATTTCTTGTATTTGCATCCCTTCCAGACATAACTGTTACAATTGTTTCGTTGGGTTGCTGTTGTCTAAATTAATTAAACTATTGCATCGTATGGGAGGCGCATTCCCAATCTCGTTGTACCCCTGGGTACAATGACAATAAAGATATATTGTATTGTATTGTATTGTATTGTATTGTATTGTATATCATCTTCAATTGGCTCAACCAGCACCATCACTTTTGTGCATCATTCGGTCTTGTTTTGTGCCCATCCTTTCACAGATATTCCTTCCATTCCCCTAATCCACATCGATCCTTAATTAAAAACATGCTTGCTTCCTTAACTTGGCTGGTTTTGATGCAAGGCCACCAACCCAATGTTAAGACACTGCTTTTCTCTCCACAGATGCTGTCTTGTCTGACCTGCTGGATATTTCCAACCATTTTGTATTTAATTTCTGCTTTTCCAGCAGCTTCAGTCGTTTGCTTTTCTAACACCACCTGCTGGGAATCCAATGCCAGTAAGAGTTCAGCACCTTGATGAGAGAGAGGGTAGAGGTGTTGAGAGGGTGGGAGAGATTTAAAACAAGTCAGTGGGATGACTACAGAGCATTTCTTTTTAGTGGGCGTCTCGTACAATGAAGAAAGCTCATCTGTGTTCCGTCTGACAATAGACAATAGACAATAGGTGCAGGAGTAGGCCATTCAGCCCTTCGAGCCAGCACCGCCATTCAATGCGATCATGGCTGATCACTCTCAATCAGTACCCCGTTCCTGCCTTCTCCCCATACCCCCTCATTCCGCTATCCTTAAGAGCTCTATCCAGCTCTCTCTTGAAAGCATCCAACAAACTGGCCTCCACTGCCTTCTGAGGCAGAGAATTCCACACCTTCACCACTCTGACTGAAAAAGTTCTTCCTCATCTCCGTTCTAAATGGCCTAACCCTTATTCTTAAACTGTGGCCCCTTGTTCTGGACTCCCCCAACATTGGGAACATGTTTCCTGCCTCATGTGTCCAATCCCCTAATTATCTTATATGTTTCAATAAGATCCCCCCTCATCCTTCTAAATTCCAGTGTATACAAGCCCAATCGCTCCAGCCTTTCAACATACGACAGTCCCGCCATTCCGGGAATTAACCTAGTGAACCTACGCTGCACGTCCTCCATAGCAAGAATATACTTCCTCAAATTTGGAGACCAAAACTGCACACAGTACGCCAGGTGCGGTCTCACCAGGGCCCGGTACAACTGTAGAAGGACCTCTTTGCTCCTATACTCAACTCGTCTTGTTATGAAGGCCAACATTCCATTGGCTTTCTTCACTGCCTGCTGTACCTGCATGCTTCCTTTCATTGACTGATGCACTAGGACACCCAGATCTCGTTGAACTCCCCCTCCTCCTAACTTGACACCATTCAGATAATAATCTGCCTTTCTATTCTTACTTCCAAAGTGAATAACCTCACACTTATCTACATTAAACTGCATCTGCCATGTATCCGTCCACTCACACAACCTGTCCAAGTCACCCTGCAGCCTTATTGCATCTTCCTCACAATTCACACTACCCCCCAGCTTAGTATCATCTGCAAATTTGCTAATGGTACTTTTAATCCCTTCGTCTAAGTCATTAATGTATATCGTAAATAGCTGGGGTCCCAGCACCGAACCTTGCGGTACCCCACTGGTCACTGCCTGCCATTCCGAAAGGGACCCATTTATCCCCACTCTTTGCTTTCTGTCTGTCAACCAATTTTCTATCCATGTCAGTACCTTACCCCCAATACCATGTGCCCTAATTTTGCCCACTAATCTCCTATGTGGGACCTTGTCGAAGGCTTTCTGAAAGTCGAGGTACACCACATCCACTGACTCTCCCCTGTCAATTTTCCTAGTTACATCCTCAAAAAATTCCAGTAGATTTGTCAAGCATGATTTCCCCTTCGTAAATCCATGCTGACTCGGAATGATCCTGTTACTGCTATCCAAATGCTCAGCAATTTCGTCTTTTATAATTGACTCCAGCATCTTCCCCACCACTGATGTCAGACTAACTGGTCTATAATTACCCGTTTTCTCTCTCCCTCCTTTCTTAAAAAGTGGGATAACATTTGCTATCCTCCAATCCACAGGAACCGATCCTGAATCTATAGAACATTGAAAAATGATCTCCAATGCTTCCACTATTTCTAGAGCCACCTCCTTAAGTACCCTGGGATGCAGACCATCAGGCCCTGGGGATTTATCAGCCTTCAGTCCCATCAGTCTACCCAAAACCATTTCCTGCCTAATGTGGATTTCCTTCAGTTCCTCCATCACCCTAGGTTCTCCGGCCCCTAGAACATTTGGGAGATTGTGTGTATCTTCCTCAGTGAAGACAGATCCAAAGTAACGGTTTAACTCGTCTGCCATTTCTTTGTTCCCCATAATAAATTCCCCTGCTTCTGTCTTCAAGGGACCCACATTTGCCTTGACTATTTTTTTCCTCTTCACGTACCTAAAATTTTTTTTGCTATCCTCCTTAAACGTCTCGTTGGCTACCCTTTTACTTCTCTCTCCCACTCTGAACCTGCTCATGGCCTCCAGCACTGTTACAATGAGACCTGACACAAGTCTGATGCACAGCATCTCATTTTCCCTTGGAGCATGCTGCAGCCTCTGGACACAATGTTAAACTTAGCAGCCGATAACTCACCTTCTCCGTCTGTATGCAACTGCCCATTTCTCCAGTAAGCCATCCACCCATTATATTAGTGTAAGAAAATAACTGCAGATGCTGGTACAAATCAAAGGTATTTATTCACAAAATGCTGGAGTAACTCAGCAGGTCAGGCAGCATCTCAGGAGGCCCAGTGGTATGAACATTGACTTCTCTAACTTTAGATAGTTCCTCTGTCCCTCTCTTCCCCTCCTCCTGCCCAGATCTCCCACTGTCTTCCTGTCTCCACCTGTATCCTTCCTTTGTCCTGCCCCCCTGACATCAGTCTGAAGAAGGGTCTCGACCCGAAACGTCGCCCATTCCTTCTCTCCTGAGATGCTGCCTGACCTGCTGAGTTACTCCAGCATTTTGTGAATAAACACCCATTATATTAGCTCAGTTTTTCTCTCAATGTTTACACAGACTGTTATACTGGCATATCCCACAGCCCCTATATTTTGCCATCTTTTACACTCCTTCGCATTATTACACTCCAATTGCTGCCATTAACCCCTTGACCACTTATCCCCACAGCAACCCCGACCTCCCCCTCAAGGGATATTCCCTTTATCCTATCCATCCCTCGCCCCATCTTCTCCGCAATTTAAAACCCGTTTGTTTTTCTCCGTTTCTCGGTCCTGCCAGAAGTCTACAACCTGAAACACCAACTCAGATTCTCTTTCCACAGCTGCTGCCTGATCTGCTGAGTTTTTCCTCGCATTTTCTGTTTCCAGAATTTGCTGTTGTTTTAATGTCCATTTCTTTTAAGTGGATATTTCAGATTCCGTCGACAGATTGGGAAATTGATTAATATTATAAACAGCTTGCTGTATCTTGGCAATGGGGAATGGTGAAAGGCAAAGGGTAAATCTCATTTGCAGCTGTTTGTCAACACTGAACGATGTTAATGCCCTTTCTCTGTGATTATATGCACTGACGACATCCAGCTGAACAGCTGGAAGTAAGTAGTGCACAGAAATAATGCTTTAAAATCCGGCATTTTACAAAACAAAAGCAGAAGGTACAGGTGTTTTTTGTAGTCTGACAAGCCAAAAGCCAGCTTGGGAAGTTAGGAGCAATGTCAACAGCTAGATTGTGAATTACTACAAGGATAAAAGACATCTGAAGGGCAAGTCAAATGCCACTGTAACTAGCCACTGAATCCAGACACCGGAGAACAGGACATCTGTGAACAGAGTACCAGGTACATTACCAGGAACAGTGCTTGCTTGCCCACTCCCACCTTCATATTCAAAATGAGCAACTTGCTCGGCCTTTAGGAGGGAAAAGAGGAAGGTTCTGCAATTAATTGGGTAACTCTTTCAACGAGTTGCAAACTGAGCATATATAGCCGCCATCAAGGGACCCAATGTAACCGTGATCTCAGCTTGGAGTATGGGATAGTGGGGGGGACCGGCAGGAGTTAACCATTTGGCCACCATTTTACTGTTACTGAAGCTTACAGAGCTCACAAACATTTAAACACACCAGATAAGCTTTGAAAACTTTGACACATTTTCAGAACAGCCAGTAAATTAGTGTGGAAGTTGTTCACTGCTTATTTTGTGGTAAGTTTGCAGGAAGCAGAAGAACAGGCCTTGGGAATTCCTGGATGAATCAGCTGCTGTCAGCCAAGAGTATTTGCTGAAAATGATTTGACTGGGGATATGAGCAAGTTTGGCTGTCAAAACCCTGACAATCACAACTTGTGAGGTTTGTATTTGAAAAGAGCCACTTAGGTAATAAAGCAAAATGCCCGGCAGCGAATGAAAACATGAAGGGAAGTCGCTGAAAAATATTTCAGTGGTCAAAATTCAAGTTTTAAAGAAAATGGCACCGAGATTGACAATTAAATATATTCTGAAAATTCCACCATGTGAGAATTAATATTTTTAAAAACTTGAATTTGGTTAATGCGTTTCATAACCTCAGGACATCCTGAAGCTCTTTCTAATTCCATAAATACTTTCAAAGTACCATCGCTATTATAACGTAGGAAACCAGACTGCCAATTTTCCCAAGGCAACTTTCAGCAAACAACAAAGGTATTGTTGACTAGTTAAGATTTTTGATATGTTGATGTTCGGATAAATAACAGCCAGGACACTTGGGGGAGGCAGGAGCGGGAAGAACAAAAACAGAAGCAGTGATGACATGATGATTAAAGGCAGACACCTGTTTGACGATGCTTAGAAAAGCTTCCTGAGAATATATCAAGCAACAGAGCAATTGCATTGTGTAACAAAGCAAGCACTTCCAGGCATACAAGAGTCATTCTGCACTGCATCCACATAAAACCAGCAATGTCAAAGTGGTTCACAATATGGTGGTCTTTCACCCCTACTAAGCAGTACATTTTCAGAGTGAGACCAAATGAACAGCAGTTAGAAGCATACTGCTTCTTTGACTGTGTAATGTGGTGTTAATTATAAAACTGTAGGATATGCCCAAGATAGACACAAAATGTTGGAGTAACTTCAGACTTCTGAAAAAGCGTCTCGACCCAAAACGTCACCCATTCCTTCTCTCCAGAGACGCTGCCAGTTACTCCAGCATTTTGTGTCTTTCTTCGATTTAAACTAGCACCTGCAGTTCCTTCCTACACATGAAGGGTATGCCCAGCAGGCCAGACTATTGTACAAAAACAGGCTTAAAATGGTGACAGAAAGAAATGATAGAAAAAGAGCAAGGATTTTTCACAATTTTAACCAGCTCCCACTAAGATCACACGTCAGACACATATTTGTCTTCCATCTCCTGTCACCATTTAATAGGCCGCCTCTTTCATAAGTCCTTCTTTCACCCTGATCCCCACCAACTCTAGCCAACATATGGCACTTTCTCATGCAACCACTGCAGATGCAACACCCATCCTTTCATCTCTTTCCCTCCCATCACAGCCAGGGACCCAGACTGTCTTTAGTTTACTTTAGGGATACAGCAGGAAACAGGCCTATCGACCCACAGACACCCCACCAACTAACGATCACCCCCGTGCACTAACGCTATTGTACATACTAGGGGCAATTTTACAACATACCAAAGCCAATAAACCTTCAAACCTATACATCTTTGGAGCGTGGGAGGAAACCGGAACACCTGTAGAAAACCCATACAGTCACAGGGAGAACGTACAAACTCTGTTGATAATATTAGTATCAGTTATTGTTATCAGTTGATAATATTGCAACACCTCAAAAAGAAAGCTGTAAATTCAACCCCCATCATAAGTACATCATGTAAACTGATGCCATGCTGCACGAAGGGAGAGTTGCATCATTGGAGATGGTACCTTTCAGATGAGTTGTTTCACAGAGGTTAGTTCAGTGTAAGTTTAGTTTGAAGACGGTAGCGCAGCGGTAGAGTTGCTGCTTTACAGCGAATGCAGCGCCGGAGACTCAGGTTCGATCCTGACTACGGGTGCTGCACTGTAAGGAGTTTGTACGTTCTCCCCGTGACCTGCGTGGGTTTTCTCCGAGATCTTCGGTTTCCTCCCACACTCCAAAGACGTACAGGTATGTAGGTTAATTGGCTGGGTAGATGTAAAAAATTGTCCCTAGTGGGTGTAGGATAGTGTTAATGTACGGGGATCACTGGGCGGCACGGACTTGGAGGGCCGAAAAGGCCTGTTTCCGGCTGTATATATATGATATGATATGATATGATGATACAGCATGGGAACAGGCTCTTCGGCCCACCAAGTCCATGCTGATCACCTGTTCTCATGGCTTCTATGTTGTTCCACTTTTACATCCACTCCTTACATATCAAGGGTAATTTGGCACCAAAACCTGGCGAGACCAAAATAGTGGGCTGTTTGAATGCATTATTTTCTAAATCTGGGATTGGGCTTTTATGTACAGTGATAATTTACTCAACTGAATGCAAAAATAGAATTTCTTGGTACATGTCGTAATAAAGAACCATTGAACCGTTACCGAGGCCAGTTAACCTACAAACCCGCAAGGCATTCGGATGTGGGAGGGATCCAGAGGAAACCCACACAGTCGCAGGGAGAAGGTACAAACTCCACCGAGACAGCACCTGAGCTCCGGATCAAACGGAGGTTTCTAGCGTTGTGAGGCTTTATCATATCATATCATATATATACAGCCAGAAACAGGCCTTTTTGGCCCACCAAGTCCGTGCCGCTCAGCGATCCCCGTACATTAACACTATCCTACACCCACTAGGGACAATTTTTACATTTACCCAGCCAATTAACCTACATACCTGTACGTCTTTGGAGAGTGGGAGGAAACCGAAGATCTCGGCGAAAACCCACGCGGGTCACGGGGAGAACGTACAAACTCCTTACAGTGCAGCACCCATAGTCAGGATCGAACCTGAGTCTCCGGCGCTGCATTCGCTGTAAAACAGCAACTCTACCGCTGCGCTACCGTGCCGCCTAGCTAGCTTTCTAACCTAGGAATGGGTTCGCAGAGGTTGACTCATGAGGACAGTCTCATAAAATAGCTCAGTGGCAGAGCAAGTCGAGCTGCTACCCAATAGCTCCAGCTACCAGAGTTTAATCCCGACCTCTGGCACTGTCTGTTGTGAGGATTACGCGCTCTATAAATATGTGGGTTTCTTCCGAGGCAGTGAAGAGATTAACTGGCCACTGTAAACGGCCTCTCGTGTAGGCGCGTAGGGGAAGACGATGAGAATGTGGGCAGAATAGGACAGAATGAGTGTAAATGGGTGTGTGATGGTGGGTGCTGACTCAGTGAAATGAAGGATATGTTTCCATGCTGTATGACTCGACCATTGACTATTTCAGCAAAAGGCTGAGGGTTTCCCTGCATTGTATCGGCCGACTAAAGCGAGATGACTGCTTGTACACTGGCAGCTGCATCCCCTACATTTATAACTGCATTGTCTAATTGCTCACCTGCTGGTAGAATATGTTGAGGCATTGTTTTAACCATGAACAATAAACCTTTCCCCTTATGGCAGAGATAAGGTCCACTTGCACAGAACCAATTTCACAGAATAACGTGGCACACTGCTTTGCCCACTCCTTGACTTTATGGTTGCATGAAAGGTTCATCAGCTACTGAGCGTCCTAAATGTGACCATGACCTTTCTGTGGTATGGCATTGGAGGCAGAGAACTAGGTGATTCAGTCAATAACTCGTGTAGCTCACCAGCCCACACACACACCAAAAATAGCCATCAGAAAACAGAAAAGCCGGAAATCTCCAGGACCGGACAATGTTTCCCCCTTCACCCTCAAGCTTTGTGCCGAACAACTGGCACCGATCTACACAGACATTTTCAACCAGTCCCTGCAAACCTGCACTGTCCCTGCCTGCTTCAAGGTCTCCACTATTGTCCCTGTACCCAAAAAGACAAGGATCACTGGTCTTAATGACTACAGGCCTGTCGCACTGACCTCTGTAGTCATGAAGACCTTTGAAAGACTTGTGCTGGCCCAGCTGAAAAACATCACAAACTCCCTGCTGGACCCCCTGCAGTTTGCATACAGGGCCAATAGATCGGTGGATGACGCAGTCAACCTAGGCCTGCACTTCATCCTCCAGCACCTAGACCGCAAGGGGACCTATGCCAGGATTCTGTTTGTGGACTTTAGCTCTGCTTTTAACACCATTGTGCCAGAGCTACTACACTCCAAACTCTCCCAGCTGACTGTGCCTGAACCCCTCTGTCAGTGGATCATCAACTTCCTGACGGACAGGAAGCAGCATGTGAGGCTGGGAAAGCACATCTCGGGCCCGCAGACCCTCAGCATAGGAGCACAGCAAGGCTGCGTACTCTCCCCTCTCTATTACTCTCTCTACACCAACGACTGCACCTCCACAGACTCCTCTGTCAAGCTCCTCAAGTTTGCGGATGACACTACCCTGATTGGACTGATCCAGGATGGGGAGGAATCTGCCTACAGAGGGGAAGTGACACAGCTGGCGTCCTGGTGCCATCGCAACAACCTGGAGCTCAATGCTCTCAAGACAGTGGAACTAATTGTAGACTTTTGAAGAGATCCCCCTCCCCTCCCCCCACTCACCATCAACAACACCATAGTCACATCTGTGGAGTCATTTAAGTTCCTTGGAACCATCATCTCCAGGGACCTTAAATGGGGGGCCACCATCGACTCCACAGTCAAAAAGGCCCAACAGAGGATGTACTTCCTGCGGCAACTGAGGAAACACAATCTGCCACAGGCAATGATGGTCCAATTCTATACTGCTATTATTGAGTCCGTCCTCACCTTCTCCATCATGGTCTGGTTTGGCTCAGCCACCAAGCACGACATCCGGAGGCTGCAACGTATCGTTCGCACAGCTGAGAAGGTTGTTGGCTGCAACCTTCCCCCCATTGACGAACTGTACACTGCAAGGGCCAGGAAGCGAGTGGGCAAGATCATCTCTGACCCCTCTCACCCTGGCCACAAACTCTTTGAAGCACCTCCCTCTGGAAGGCGACTCCGGACTGTCAAAGCAGCCACAGCCACATTAAAAAAGCATTTTTCCACGAGTAGTAGTTCTACTCAATAACCAAAGTCTGTAGTCTCTTTTTTGCTCTGGTTTATTTTCACCCACATGTTTAGACCGTAATGGTGTATCCTTATTGTTTTGATGTGTTTATGCTTTATTCTTAATTGTTAACTGTATGTTTGTGTTGCCATTTGTGAGCGGAGCACCAAGGCACATTCCTTGTATATGCACATACTTGGCCAGTAAACTCATTCATCCATTCCTGGGCTAGAAAACCACACACTTTGACAGATATGTATCTGCCATGGTTAAAAATGCGGGAGATTTAAAATTACATTTTTTTTTATTGACACAGATGGTCGAGCTGTTGCCTCACTGCACCAGAGACCCAGCTTCGACTCTCACCTTGGGTGCTATCTGTGTGAAGTTTGCACGAACTTCCTGTGGATTTCCCCAGGTGCTCCTGTTTCCTCCCACATCCCAAAGACACGGGGTTTGTAGGTTCATTGGTCTCTTTCAAAATTGTCCCCAATTTGTTTGGGGTGGATGTGTAAATGGGGCTACAGAGAACTAGTGTGTGCAAGATGGAACTGCAGATGCTGGTCTAAAGCGAAGATAGACACAAAAAGCTGGAGTAACTCAGCGGGACAGGCAGCATCTCTGGAGAGAAGGAATGGATGACGTTTCAGGTCGAGACCCTTCTTCAGATAGAACTAATGTGAATAGGTAATCAATGGTCAGCATGGACATGATGGCTCTGTTTCCATGCTATATCTCATTCTAAACTATTGACATTCCCTCTTTCCCTTTGCATCTCGAAGTATTAACTGAGACTCAAGTCCACGGTTGTCATTCATTCTCTGTTCTTTGGTCATTATTAATTGGTGTTCCTAAATGCTGAGTTCAGTTTAGTTTATTGTCACGTGTACTGAGGTACAGTGAAAAGCTTTTGTCGTGTGCTATATCCAGTCATGCTCAGTCTGACACCACTGATTTCAAACTAATTCTAGCAGTTCCATCACATTTAACTTCACAATCAAAATCAGACTCCCTTTGCTTTGATTCCAAGCTTCACTGCATTCTCATTTACACTACACGTTAAAACATTTGATTTCTATCGATTAATATAGTCCATTGTATACAATTATTCTACATATTAACTGTGTTAAAAAAACAGCTGGCATTAATATACTGAGGCAAAACATTCAACGGCACCTTTAATTCAGATAGCTCCTCTGCCCCTCTCTTTCCCCTCCCCCTTCCCAGTTCTCCCAGTGTCTTCCTATCTCCAACTACATTCTTTCTTTGTCCCACCCCCTCCCCTGACATCAGTCTGAAGAAGGGTCTCAACCCCAAACGTCACCCATTCCTTCTCTCCTGAGATGCTGCCTGACCCGCTGAATTACTCCAGCATTTTGTGATACCATTAATTCAGGGATCTTTCCAGCCTGATACGAAGTTATAGTGTTTTGATACTTCACTTTTGACTAATGATAGCCGAACAATCAAGTGCTCTACCCATGTCTCTACCCATGTATCTCACTTCCATAGGCTATCAGAATGACTGCAATGGAAAATGAGAATTTGCACAGAGGTACTCTAGAATTGGAGTTACCGTTAGTTTAGACAATAGACAATAGGTGCAGGAGTAGGCCATTCGGCCCTTCAAGCCAGCACCGCCATTCAATGTGATCATGGCTGATCATTCTCAATCAGTACCCCGTTCTTGCCTTCTCCCCATACCCCCTGACTCCGCTATCCTTAAGAGCTCTATCTAGCTCTCTCTTGAATGCATTCAGAGAATTGGCCCCCACTGCCTTCTGAGGCAGAGAATTCCAGATTCACAACTCTCTGACTGAAAAAGGTTTTCCTCATCTCCGTTCTAAATGGCCTACCCCTTATTCTTAAACTGTGGCCCCTTGTTCTGGACTCCCCCAACATTGGGAACATGTTTCCTGCCTCTAACGTGTCCAACCCCTTAATAATCTTATACGTTTCGATAAGATCCCCTCTCATCCTTCTAAATTCCAGTGTATACAAGCCTAGTCGCTCCAGTCTTTCAACATACGACAGTCCCGCCATTCCGAGAATTAACCTAGTAAACCTACGCTGCACGCCCTCAATAGCAAGAATATCCTTCCTCAAATTTGGAGACCAAAATTGCACACAGTACTCCAGGTGCGGTCTCACTAGGGCCCTGTACAACTGTAGAAGGACCTCTTTGCTCCTATACTCAACTCCTCTTGTTATGAAGACCAACATTCCATTGGCTTTCTTCACTGCCTGCTGTACCTGCATGCTTCCTTGCAGTGACGGATGCACTAGGACACCCAGATCTCGTTGTACGTCACCTTTTCCTAACTTGACACCATTCAGATAATACTCTGCCTTCCTATTCTTACCTCCAATGTGGTGGTTTAGTAGTGTCTGTTTCTGCATCTAAATCCAAACCTCAACTAGGCTGCCACCTGCAACAGAGGCTGAGATAGTCTCCACATCCTGAATGCTCAGAAACATGGGCGGTTCCTCCCAGTGAGTCTGGATCTTTCCTTCAGATCCATTTACCTCTGTCCCACACCAGTGCAACCATAACCACACTGGGCTTACCCAGTGATAGCCCCCATTCCAGCAAAGCTGACCTGGCCTGATGGAAACACAACCCCTGCGGCAGTACTCCTGTCAGATGTTCCCAAAGCTGCAGCCGCCCTGAGCTTACAAATCAGACATTAACCTTTGACTACAACCCACTGATGCTTCTATCACTCAACAGCTGGACAGCACAGTGACAATCAAATTACTGACAGCCAGCAGCAGATTTTTCAGAATGTCATGGCAACAGAATAATGCGCGTAAATAAAAAATATTGCGCACTTCACACATTTTGTTATATTTCGGATTTCATTCGAGGGAATGGGGAGATCATCATCCTCCACTCCCAACCCCCCATTTCCCTTCCGTGTGTGGAGCTGATGCTGAGCAATGTACCAGCAGATACAGAGGGGATGGGGACAGAGTTGAAGCACTGGGATCTCCACCTGCTCTTACATCCATGAACAGATTGTTCTGTACTTCCTCCCCATGCTACCCCTCCCACAATGCATCACTTCACACTTGCATTATCCATTGGTGCGTTTCTTCCCATTTATGCAGTCTACCTCCTTCTTACGTCTCTGCCACCCTACCTCTGCTACTTTTACCGTGCGGGGCATTTTGTGTAAATAATTTGCAGATTTGTGAAGAATTCCGAAGGCGTCCTATTCCAGGACTTACTGTATTAAAGCATTGTTTTTCTTGCCCCCGACTCTGAAGGACACCATTATCTTCTTGCCAATCCAGAACACATCCAACCACTACTCCCTGCCTCCTTTCCCTAAACCAATTACAAGCCCAAATTAATAGCGGCCCTTTAATTACAAGTAGTGCACATCTCTTCACAAAGGCACAAAGTAAAATCACACAAAAGATTCATCCCGGCCGAACATCAAAATGCCCATTATACAAGATCAAATACGCAATTCTAATTCTAAATAAAACAAAATAAAGATCTGGAGTCTGCACACACTATTATCCAGAGCTCACATTTCAGTCTTGATATCTTGCCAAGTGAGTAATGCCTTTACAATCCTGCGCTACTTCAACCTTGTCCCAGCTGCTGATTTATGAACACTGCTCTAGACATGACTTTCCATATCTGTTGTTATCCAGAGGCTATTGATCCCTTTTGCAGGCCACATGTAATGTTATCGCTTCCTTTCTTCAAAATGTTAATCCACTTAATGATTGAGAATCTCTCTCCAGTGTTCAACAATACGTCTCAGTCGGTTTTGATCACAGATGCATTGATTCCTCCCACTTTGATACGTGCCAGCTCCCAAAAGAGCTCAAAATCTTTGCTTTTAAAGGAATTATCGCACAGTTGCCTCACGCTATATTTCGTCTCTTATCTCCAGTGTGGGTGCATCCTGTCTGCATCGGATGCCTGTTATCTCCCATTTTGCATTGCGTTTACAGCAGACACATACTTGTTTGGCCCAAATGGTCTGTATCTCCTCCACACTGCCTCCTGTCCTTCTCCACCGCTTCACTTAACCTGATCAGCGCGATCCTTCCTTGCTTTAGGTTAGTTTGGAGATACAGCGCGGAAACAGGCCCTGTCGGCCCACCGGGTCCACGCCAACCAGCGATCCCCACACATCAACAATATTCTATACCCACTAGGGACAATTGTTATATTTTACCAAGCCAATTAACCTACATATCTGTACGTCTTTGGAGTGTGGGAGGAAACCAAAGATCTCGGGGAAAACCCACGCAGGTCACGGGGAGAACGTACAAACTCCGTACAGACAGCACCCGTAGTCGGGATCGAACCCGGGTCTCCAGCGCTGCATTCGCTGTAAGGCAGCAGCTCTAGCGCTGCGCCACCGTGCTGCCCACCTGAACTTACCGAATATTGACTTAAATTGTGCTAAACCATCTGCTCGTAATAAAATTGTGCAACGTCTCAAAAGTGAATTAAGTGTGCAGGTTGGACAACGTTTACAGGTTACAGGTTCCCACCACTCTTTGGGGTAAACGTATTCCCGCCAAATTCCCAATTACAGAATCACAAAAAGTTTACCGCACGGAAGGAATGCCTGTTCAGTCCATCAAGACTGTGCCACTTGAATGCAAGATAAATGGTGGGACTGTCATACTCCAATAATCCAACACACTCAAAACTTTGGTGGTGCAGGTCGAGCAGATCTGTGGGACCATGAGATGTTATCCATTCTGTAATGGAGAACTTGAGGAAAATAAGTTTACCCCAAGAGTGGTGAGTATCTGTCACCCTTTAAAAGTTATCCAACCTGCATAGAAACATAGAAACATAGGTGCAGGAGTAGGCCATTCGGCCCTTCGAGCCTGCACCGCCATTCAATATGATCATGGCTGATCATCCAACTCAGTATCCTGTACACTTGATTCACTTGTTAGATGTTGCACATATTCATTGTTTTCCCCAGTGAAGCAGAGAATTTGAAGGGAACATGGGAACATCACTCCTGTAGTGGCCTGGCGGAGGCCAGAGAAAAGGCAAGACGCCAGGCAGTGTTTAATAGATTCTTTATTAGGCTGTGAGCTGGTGCCCACAGCGTAGTTCTCCAAGGGATGATCCACGCCTTCCCTTGGTCTGGCTTTTAACTCCTTTCACCTGTCCGTCACGTAACGAGGGGGCTGACCCGAGGAGTGGCCTGATCCGCCACAGGACCCCGCCCAAGAACCGGAGGTACAAAACGGACAGGAGGGCGCACGAGGCGACCAGCCCGGGTGCGCACCATGACCGGTGCAGGGACCGGCGACTGACCGACAGGTGGAGGGGTCGTAGCAGACACTGGAGGGGGTAGCTTGGACGGGGGGCGACCGCGCGGGCGGGGCTGTGCAACCGGCACCGGCCGATCAATGTCCACGTGTGCCGGCTTCAGCCGTGCGATCGAAACAGTCTCTCTGCGACCCCCCATGTCCAGAACGAATGTGGCCGAGCCGTGTTGTAGGACCCGGAAGGGGCCCTCGTACGGCCGCTGGAGAAGTGATCGGTGTGCGTCCCTGCGCAGGAACACAAACTGGCAGTCCTCCAGAGCGGCAGGGACGTGTGGCTGGAATGTCCCATGACGTGATGTGGGCACAGGTGCCAGCCTGCCCACCGTCTGCCGAAGACGTTGCAGGGCATCAGAAGGCTGCTCCACTCGACCGTGCGCTGGTGGGATGAACTCCCCGGGAACCGTCAAGGGGGCCCCGTACACCAACTCGGCGGAGGAGGAGGCCAAGTCCTCCTTGGGTGAGGTGCGGATCCCCAGCAAAACCCACGGCAGGGCGTCCACCCAGTCTGGGCCCGTGAGCCGAGCCTTCAGGGCAGCTTTCAGCTGGCGGTGAAAGCGTTCCACCAACCCGTTCGACTGTGGATGGTACGCCGTAGTGTGGTGTAGGCTGACACCCAAGAGTCTTGCCATGGCCGACCACAGTTCCGAAGTGAACTGTGGCCCCCGATCGGATGTAATGTCCAGTGGCACCCCGAACCGGGCGATCCAGTGCGCCGCCAAGGCCCGCGCGCAGGTGGCCGTCGAGGTGTCTGCCAGCGGAATGGCCTCCGGCCACCGCGTGAAGCGATCTACCACAGTGAAGAGGTGGGTCATGCCCCGGGACGGCGGCAGCGGCCCCACGATGTCTACATGAATGTGGTCGAAGCGCTGCCGAGGGACACGAAACTCTTGCAGAGGCGCACGCACGTGTCGCTGGATTTTTGAAGTTTGGCACGGGATGCAGGTGCGTGCCCAGTGTGCGACCTGCTTACGCAGCCCGTGCCACATGAAACGGGAGGATACAAGGGCCACCGTCGCCCGAATGGAGGGGTGAGACAGCTCGTGGAGCACCTCGAATACCCTGCGACGCCAGACGACAGGGACGATGGGCCGCGGCAGGCCAGTGGAGGTGTCGCACAACAGTGTTGTATCCCCAGGGCCACAGATAATGTCCTCCAGCTGCAGGCCGGACACGGCTGTACGATAGGCAGCCATCTCCTCGTCCCCCAGCTGTGCGGCTGCTAGGGCGGAATAGTCGATCCCCCCGGCCATTTGTAGGACGGCGTGGATCGCGGGTTGTCCATTGTTCGACATCACTACGTGTGATGTCCGTCGAGGTCACCAATGTAGTGGCCTGGCGGAGGCCAGAGAAAAGGCAAGACGCCAGGCAGTGTTTAATAGATTCTTTATTAGGCTGTGAGCTGGTGCCCACAGCGTAGTTCTCCAAGGGATGATCCACGCCTTCCCTTGGTCTGGCTTTTAACTCCTTTCACCTGTCCGTCACGTAACGAGGGGGCTGACCCGAGGAGTGGCCTGATCCGCCACACTCCAAAGATTTTAAGTGAGTGAGAATGGGGCGGAGCTGTGCCGTGCTTCGGACCATCGCGATCTCCAAACCTTTGGGATAGCGAGTTGGTGGACATTTACCGTAGTTTCAAGCTGTGCCCTCCCCCACTCCATTAATACCTTTGTCCTGTCGGTAATCACTCAGCGGTCATTGCCAAGATTGACTCTGCTGTCTCCACCACTACAGCCAGGATGTTCCAAATACTCACCGCGTGGACAATGCTCTCTGAAGAAGGGTCTCGACCCGAAACGACACCCATTCCTTCCATCCAGGGATGCTGCCTGTCCCACTGTGTTACTCCAGCGTTTTGTGTCTATCTTCAATGTAATCCAACATCTGCAGTTCCTTCCTGCACCTCTGATGATCACCTTCATTTATGAACTCTGGATCTTGGCCATTCTGACATGGGCAACAATTACCCTACCCACTCTCTCTACACCCTGAACGGTTGCAAAAACCTTTCAATTCCTCTTGCATTCTCTCATGATCGAAGGAAAACAAGTCCATCTCCTCAAATCTATGCTTACTGTAATTAAGATGCCTTATATCTATTTAGCCTTCACATCCTCCCTAAAGTTTAGCATCCAAACCTGGACGCAGTACTCAAGACATGGCCAAACAACTGTTGTCCAAGGGTCTTGTGTTCTGTGCTTTTGTTCTCTCTGCTTCTAATCAGAAAGCCCAGAGTCCATTATGCCTATTCAAACACCCTCTCAACTTGGCCTGCCTCTTTCAAAGGTTTATGTACGTACATATGCCCCGGGATGTCTCTGTTCCTCTACACGACATCGTTTGCAATTGGCTCTTTTGATCACGTTGCCTCTCTTGGTTCTGCTAATTGAAACACAACATTTGGCATTACATTTTCTATGTTTCAGGTCAACCCATCCCACAGCCGGTCCACACCGGAGTGAGGTCGAATACTATTCCCCTGCAGTTCAACTCATTTCTGAGTTTTGAGTCTTCAGGAAAGCTGGAGGCTGTGCCAGGTCACCGTCATTTATCAATAATCGGTAAACCCACGGTCTGATCCCTGAGGCATTCCACGGTCATTTCCCTCCAGTTCAAAATAGGGCCATTCATTACCAGAGGTGCAAGAAACTGCAGATGCTGGAATCTTGAGCAAAACAAAGTGCTGGAGGAACTCAGCCGGTGGGGCAGCATCTGGAGAGGGAATGGACTGACGATGTTTCAGGTCAGAGCCCTTGTTCAGATTCATTCGTTACTCGTCTGTTTTCTCTCACTTACCCACTCTCCCCAGTTGCTGCTGCTCCTCATTTCCCAGGCGCTTCACTCTTGATGGTGAGTGTGTCAAGCTGGATTACATTTGGTATTCCTTCAACATCCTACTTACGTGCGCTTTTAGGCTCTTCTCTAATCTTTTCTCAAGTTTACTGCACTCTATCTATTTTATGTGCGGCTTTCCAATGGATTTTATTCTGCTTTGGGATTTCTTGTCATCCAGAAAGGTGCACCTTTCTTTTTTCCATTTGAAAAATTGTTCCATTTGTTACAAAACTAATTCCCCTTGAAAGTCCACTTCTAGATGCCTACTGTTTTCTTTACACCTGATGGTCAATTTTAGGCCATTTATGTTGCTCATTACAATAGACAATAGACAATAGGTGCAGGAGGAGGCCATTCGGCCCTTCGAGCCAGCACCGCCATTCAATGTGATCATGGCTGATCATTCTCAATCAGTACCCCGTTCCTGCCTTCTCCCCATACCCCCTGACTCCGCTATCCTTAAGAGCTCTATCCAGCTCTCTCTTGAATGCATTCAGAGATTTGGCCTCCACTGCCTTCTGAGGCAGAGAATTCCACAGATTCACAACTCTCTGACTGAAAAAGTTTTTCCTCATCTCCGTTCTAAATGGCCTACGCCTTATTCTTAAACTGTGGCCCCTTGTTCTGGACTCCCCCAACATTGGGAACATGTTTCCTGCCTCTAACGTGTCCAACCCCTTAATAATCTTATACGTTTCGATAAGATCTCCTCTCATCCTTCTAAATTCCAGTGTATACAAGCCTAGTCGCTCCAGTCTTTCAACAAATGACAGAAGGAAAAAAAAACTGGTTGATATTTTTATGTTCTGATTTCTTCCTTCCCCTCCCCACTCCCCCTCAATAACTACTTTAATTGTGCTATTGATCGCTATACACTAGTTGCTCCCCAGGTAACAAATATTGCACTTTATATCCCTGAACCGGATCCAGCACTTCTTCCTTCCTGATTGGACTAGAAACAGTGATGAAGAAGGTTCTCTCCTACATATTTCACCCTAATTGATCAGCCTACATTAGGTTAACCAAAGTCCCTTCAGTTGCCAATTGATTATTTGTATGTTTCTCTGAAAGTTATGCAAATACGTTTCTCTCATTTCCCCTGCTCACTGTCTGGGTGATTACAACAAGCACGTAACAGCTCCACCTCTGGTCCTCAATTCTGGCCATACAGATTCAGTCTTTAAATCGTTTGAAGTAATTAAATCCTTTAGTCCTTAAACAGATTCAGTCTTTAAAACTTTGAAAGTCATTTAATATGTCCCCCGTCCATAAAAGCATAACATATTATTTATCAAGTCCGATGTCATCCTCTTTTTTATTTTCCCTCACCTTCCTGAACTGGAAAATCACTTCCTACAACTAATTCCGTTAGCATACATCTTATGTGTGGGAAGGAACTGCAGATGCTGGTTTACACCGAAGATAGACACAAAAAGCTGGAGTAACTCAGGTCACTTGTGGAGTCAATGAGAATGTGTTTCCAGTGGTAAGAGGGTCAATAGCTTAAGAATACATATATACGACGTATGCTGAAGATAGACACAAAAAGCTGGAGTAACTCAGCGGGGTCAGACAGCATCTGTGGAGAAAAAGAATAGGTGACGTTTCAGGTCGACTTCGGGTCAGACTGTTCTGAAGAAGGGTCTCGACCCGAAATGTCACCCATTCTTTTTTCTCCAGAGATGCTGTCTGACCCGCTGAGTTACTCCAGCTTTTTGTGTCTATCTTCAGCATACGTCGTATATATGTATTCTTAAGCTATTGACCCTCCCACCACTGGAAACACATTCTCAATGACCCCACAAGTGACCTGAGTTACGATTTATTAAATATCACAAGCAATCCATCATTTCAACTTTCAGACATAACTCGCCACAAGTCTGCAAAGAAGAGAGGAGGATGTCTGGAAGATGAGGACGAGCCAGTGATTTAGTACCATTACATTTTCAAACGATAACAACTCAGACAACTTTTTTTTTAACATTTGGCCTCATGCACTGAGAGTTGAGGATTATTTCCCAAATAATTCTTTAACTATATAATTGTCTTGATTAAACCAAACATGCGTAATCTTCCTATTCCTGGCGCACTGAAACTTCTTTGCAACCTCCACCTTTGTTTGGTAGGACACAAAATGCTGGAGTAACTCAGTGGGCCAGGCAGCATCCCTGGAGAGAAGGAATGGGTGATGTTTCAGGTCGAGACCCTTCTTCAGATTGAAAGTCACGGGAAAGGGAAACAAGAGATATAGACAATCATGTAGAGAGACATAGAACAAATTAATGAAAGATAAAGAAAGTGGGCGGCACGGTGGCGCAGCGGTAGAGTTGCTGCCTTACAGCGAATGCAGCGCCGGAGACTCAGGTTCGATCCTGACTACGGGCGCCGTCTGTACAGAGTTTGTACGTTCTCCCCGTGACCCGAGTGGGTTTTCTCCGAAATCTTCGGTTTCCTCCCACACTCCAAAGACGTACAGGTATGTAGGTTAATTGACTGGGTAAATGTAAAAATTGTCCCTAGTGTGTGTAGGATAGCGTTAATGTGCGGGGATCGCTGGGCGGCGCGGACTCGGTGGGCCAAAGGGCCTGTTTCCGCGCTGTATCTCTAAATCTAAAAAATCTAAAAATATCATTTGTTCTATGTCCCTCTACATCTTCGTCTATATCTCTTGTTTCTCTTTCCTGTGACTTTCAATCTGAAGGGTCTTGACCCAAAACGTCGCCCATTCCTTCTCTCCAGAGATGCTGCCTGTCCTGCTGAGTTACTCCAGCATTTTGTGTCTATCTTCAGTTTAAACCAGCATCTACAGTTCCTTCTTACACATTGTGTTGGGAAGGAGTTACCGACAAGCATCTCCAGGTTACGAACACCCGACTTATGTTCACCCCTACATATAAACAAGTTCACACAATATTATTAAATTTAGAATCCTGACACACGTCAATACATTTGTTCTTACGAATAAGTAGAACCAATTTCCTCTCTCCCCCCCCTTTTGGTAATAGTTGATTATCCATATGGTGTTCTTTGGATGCCATTCATTATCATATTATGGAGGTACAGTTACCACAGCGTGAATTTTGAGTACTTTCCGACTTACGAACAAAATCTTATGTTTTTTGTTTGCAAAAACAGAATCCATTCATTACCTTGAGATGCCCCAAGCAGCAGGATAGCACTGCCACCTGGTGGACAATATTCAAAACTGACAATAGACAATAGGTGCAGGAGGAGGCCATTCGGCCCTTCGAGCCAGCACCGCCATTCAATGTGATCATGGCTGATCATTCTCAATCAGTACCCCGTTCCTGCCTTCTCCCCATACCCCCTGACTCCGCTATCCTTAAGAGCTCTATCCAGCTCTCTCTTGAATGCATTCAGAGAATTGGCCTCCACTGCCTTCCGAGGCAGAGAATTCCACAGATTCACAACTCTCTGACTGAAAAAGTTTTTCCTCATCTCCGTTCTAAATGGCCTACCCCTTAGTCTTAAACTGTGGCCCCTTGTTCTGGACTCCCCCAACATTGAGAACATGTTTCCTGCCTCTAACGTGTCCAACTCCTTAATAATCTTATACGTTTCGATAAGATCTCCTCTCATCCTTCTAAATTCCAGGCAATAGGCACAAAATGCTGGAGTAACTCAGCGGGTCAGGCAGCATCTCTGGAGAAAAGGAATGGGTGACGTTTCGGGTCGAGATCCGTCTTCAGACCTGACAAATGCCTTGGAAAGTCCTGAGAAGCAGAAGGGTCCACGCCTCTGACTGCTACCAATAGGAAGGTGGTGCAGGAGCCCAGAACCATCACCTCTTGGATCAAGAACAGCTTCTTCCCATCGACCATGAAGCTCTTGAACAACGCTGCACAAAGCTACCTCGGCACCGAACCACTATAGACTTTGCACTAGCATGTTTGCTCCTCGTACTTGATATTTGCACAATCATGGTCGATTTACTTCGAATAATGGTGATTTATTGTATAGTTACTCAAAGTATTGTCATGTTCAATGTGGCTGTAAAACTGCAACAAGTAAGAATGTCATCGTTCACTTCATATCCAGTGCATATGACAAAGACTCTTGAATAATTCAACGTGACAATACATTTATAACACGCGCCAACAGTATTAAACTGCATGCCTCAGCCGGTTATTCATCGTCCATTCAAAGCTGCTTACAAGCACGGAGAGGGGGGGCAACACTCTGGAGGCAGGGCAGACAGATCAAAGCAGTGCTTGCATTGGAAGCAGCTGGAGGTTAAACTCTGCACAGCACGTTAGGACGTTAGTAACCGGCCGCCTGCTCATGGGATCAGACACACGGTGAGGGGCGACCACCACTTCCCGTTCCCCCGTGGCATCCGCTGTCAGTGGATAGACTGCTACCTGTTCCTCTCTCCCACCTGCCCCTCTGTTGCCTCCCTTCTCCCGCACGGCTCCCTGCCTGGCACTCACTCACTGTCAGGGATGACCGATTGAAGGGGTCTTGCATCTTTCTCAAGATGCTTTAGGGTACAACCACAACGGGCGAGGGGCTGGGGTAAAGTGGCGGGCAGAAATTACCCTGAAGGAAACCGTGGAGGCAGTTCCATGCCTCTCAAAGTTCCCACTTCTCTAGCCTCCCGCAGGAGATTCAGGGGTCTGGCCAGGGGGGCAGTGGATGTATCAGGGGGCGTTTGGCAGTTCGACTCTGGGAAATGATGGAGAAAGCAGGCTGCATCTTCTCAGCATCCACTGCTTGCTGCATTCATTCAATACACCAGGTGGAGCTGTCGACCCCCACAGCAGAGTTGATTGGGCATGATGCTGAACAAGTGTGGGGTAGGAGGGGGGGGGGGAGAAATAACAGTGAGTGTGAACACAGGCACTGGGACATACTGTGCACGTGAGCACAGCCCCAACCATGGGGGAGCACTGTGAGCGAACACACCTCCAGACTGGAGCATAGTCCTTGGAATACACTGACCTCTCGGAACAAATCCCACCACCCTCACTGGCCGGGTCTGGGGTACCAGCCCTCAGCTGGACTCACATTGCTCCCTTTATGTTGGGAAGCACTTCACTGATATCACCGCCCACCTTTGCAGGTCAGGTACAGGGGGATTTCCAGGGAGCTTGCTCCGTAATCCGGGCAGGCTGGGGATCTGCCTGGAAGACGAGACATGGGCAAAGGGAGTTGGGAATACTGGGCTCAGTCCTGGACCGCGTCTGAGGAAGGGAATACCACATGCTTCAGGCTGGGAATATGGAACTCTAGTTCCATACCACATGCCTCAGATTGGGTAACCTGGTGCACGATAGTGTGGGGAGGCAAGCAGGCAAGATCATTTAGATTAACCTGACGTAAGTAAGATAAGGCAACCGGTCTGTTTAAATGAATCAATGGCGTGGACTGATGGAAGGGCGGTGATGAAGAGGCCGCGGGGGACATGAAGGAAAGAGCCAGGGAGCCCAGGAGAAGAAGTTTAACCTGAAAACGCTATGTTGCCCAGTTAGGGGAGTGGAAGGCCTGGATTCCCTCCACTGCAGGGGGGGGTGCAGGGCCTCGGGCTTCGTCGAGGAGCGGGTTGGAGGGCCGTGTGGCCTGGCCCTGGTGTTAGGAGCCTGGGAGAGGCCTGGGCCTGGCGCCTGGGCCTGGGCCTGGACCTGGGCCTGGGGCCTGGGCCTGGGGCCTGGGCCTGGCGCCTAGGCCTGGGCCTGGTCTGATCCCGCACTATAGGCAGCGTGCGTGGCAGGAAGCTGCTGAGGAGACAACACAGAAGCATCCACATACTTATGTACGGCGGATGGGTGCTTTATCTTCCGGGAGCCGCGGCGGCCCCGACGC